>NW_009953694.1:925661-952950 GCF_000747805.2 Chaetura pelagica | reverse complement strand
GGGAGAAGGGGCTTAGCGGGGAGAGGGGGGAAGGATGCGGGGGGAGGCACCACCCCCCGAGCACCGCTTGGAGCCGGTGTCCCCGCCGCTTTGCGGGGCCCTCCTCTGCCGCCCCGCACCCCGGGCTGATCCCTCACCCCCCTCTGCCGCTGCTCTCCGAGCTCCCGGCGGCAGCGGTGCCGCACATCGACCTGACCCGCAACCGTGTTTTAAAAATAAAGCAAAACAACCCAACAGCCCGTGCCAGGCGGGACAATGCTTAGCTGCACCGAGGAACTGCTGGCAAAGTTGAGGCCAAGGGAGATTTGGCACTGATTTTTCCACAGGTGCCTAGATCCCATAGGCATCCAGTGGAAACAGGACCCGTAGGTCTCACTTGGAAAAACCTTCACCACTCAAGAACTTTCTGCCTCCCAAAGCAAAGGGACGTTGGCCAGTGTTGTGTCCTAAAGCTGCAAAACTGAGAGAGTCCAGATCTGAACTTCAAGGCATAGTGGGGGCCAAGGGGTGGGGAAGCCCTGCTTGCTCAAGGTTAATAAGAGTTGGATTCGGATCTTCACCTCAAAAGGGCTGAAGATGATGGAGGCAGAGGCTTGATTCAAGCCCATCTTTAGTCACTGCAGAAGCTTTCTTAAAGAAGGAGCCTCTAACTGGTGAAACTTGTAAAGGGATCCATTGAACTGCAAACACCTGGTTGATTTTTATGATAATTTTTTAAAAGAGCTTTGCTTTTTCCTGGCTCATCTGCTGTTGTTTGTAATTGTAGAGCAGATAAAATAAAGCAGGCTTTGATAGTAACATGGATTCACAGAACAAACTGCAACAGGGGAAAAAGCCATCCCATATGCTCCTGGTGAGGCAAATCAGAGACAGGAAAGTAAAAACCCTGGTAGCATGTATCTGTAGTCCCTTAGCTATCAGCAGGGGCTGAAGAAAAGTCCTCTCAGCCCTGAAGGGTGGGCTGAAGATCCTGCCTGTAAGTCTCCAAGGAAGAGGGCTCTATATCTAACACTAAACCTGGATTGTGAGCAACAGTGCAGAGAAGCAAATCTACTCATGAGTGTCTCCATTGAACTAGCTGGGGTTCTTCCACAAAAGCACAGCCATGTCAAAACCACTCACCAAATATGAGGACCTAGCAGTGACCATTGGTCTTCGGCTACTGCTCCAGCACAGACAGAACAGTCCTGGCAGAGACCAGTTTCTGACTGCTAAAAGTACAATTTGTTACTCCTGAAAGTCCAAACCTAGCTGATACTTGGAATCAAACTGTTGTAAGCAAAAGTGGTCTGCTTTCAAAATAGGATTTTTCAAATTAGAATTTAGTCAGCAGTGACCTTCCCTGACTCCCAACAGGGTAGTGAGACATGCAGGTGGAAGGTACCAGAGAAACAAACAGCTAAAACATAAGGACAGAGGCAATTAAGTGAACTGGTTGCAAATGGGAGAGATGTGTTTGATGATTAAGCATGCTGCAAAGGAATCCTCAAGTCTTTGATGTTCTCCCACTTTCCTATGAATAGTTTCCCTTTCCAAGCAGAAGCAAGACAAACTGTCGTGGTGAGATCCACCTGAGCAGCTACATATACTGGGAAGGCAGGAGAAGAAAAACAGTAATCCCTCACTTGAAGCAGCAACCTGAAATCTAGAAAGTTAGTGCTCTGTTGGCACACAAACCTGCACTCAAGTTGTGGAGGAGTCTCCTGTCTTGGCAAGGAGCCCGTTGCAGGAGTAAACCTCATGTCGGGCCTGATCCAGTGCCTGCTAAGGACAGGAGGAACATTTCCACTAGTATCTGGTAAGCCCTGAACAAAGCTCTTCCTTTCCACAAAAGAGATAAATGAGCTCTTTCCTCCAAAATCCACCACTGTCCCTGCTCCAATGGCAGTGGGAGAACAGAGTCAAATGGACACTGTTACTCTCTTCTGTATGATGCATCACCTGGTTCTGCTCAACATGGGATGAGATTGCTGTAAAAGCATCAGGAAATTTCTGAAACTCTCCCCATGACTGCACTTGTACAGCCACACCAATAGGAGCCACAGAAGAAAGATAAGGAGATGGGTTCCCACTGGTCAGACATGAAGGACACAACATTTGATAGCTCCTTACAAAAAGGCATGTCTCCAGAGGAAAAGTAGAAGCCTTAGCTATGAAGTATCAATGTTTGTATGGCTGTAAACCACTAGAAAGGGATCAGAAGCTCCATGTACAATGCCTCTTTATCTTGCTGCAGAAGCCTCCATCATCACCACATCTGAGTTCCTCTCTGTTTTCTCTTGGGTACTTTTTGGCACAAAGTCCTGCCTAGTTTTGAATTTAAACACTGATTCTTTTGCCTTTTATTTTGGGACTCAATTCCACAATTAATCCTGGCCAGCTTTTTCAAACAAAAAGTTCACATGTCAGGAAAATGACATAATTGTTTTTCATTACAGTTTTCTGGACATGCTCATAATTTCAGTAGAAAAGGTTTGTGTTTTTAATTTACCCAAACTGTATTTTTATTAATTACTTATTAAACATTTATAGCCTAAGTAATTATGAGAACCCTCAACAGTATTTTACTTGTTTACTTAGCAGCGTAACCTTAAAAATTTCATCTTATTTTGATGTCAGGGGCAGCCATCTTCCCATGTGCCTGTAAAGCACCAAGGTCAAGTAACTCCAGCAAGTAAAAACTGAAGTTTTGTGCCAGGAAAGCTTTGGGTGTTATTTAGCATTAATTTTAAATTTCAACATCCTGTTCTACTTGTGAGCTTTCTACACTCCAAAACGATCTCTTGCATACACAAACATAATGCAGATAATTATATCAGTAATCTAGGCCATGCTTAGCTGTAGTTTCTTAAAGTTACAATAACCCTTTCTTCTTCAAAAAGAAATAACGATGCGTACTTGGAAAATAATAGACTGTTCAGTAGAGTCTTCTATTGAAATGACCCAAAATAATTATTATGCTATTAATTTTAGAGGGTTCTTCTCAAACAGCTGCAATGTAACTTCTTGAATTTAGTGGATTTACTTTAAGTAAGGTGATACTATTGACGAGTCCATTTTACAGCTTCACTGGGGCCATAAAACCAGTGTCTGTGCCTCCAAGAGTCCTTCAGAAATAGAAGGGAAATGCTTTACTTACTTATTTTGAAGATAAATATATGTTTGTGTTTTAAGAGCTGATGTCAGACAAGAGTCTCTGCCAAAACGCTCATCCCTTTTGTTAAAATGTTCCTAGCTGATGTGCTAGAAAAGTGTCCAGAAATGAAAAATCATTCTCCCAGAATTGCAATTCTCATTAGTATTTGGGTAAAGCAGATTCATATAACAGGAAGCTTAATATTCACATTTTAGAGGACATTTCATGCTTTGCAGAGTGCATTTCAGGGAGTGCTTGCTCACTGTTGAAATATAGTTCTCTCTCTAGTGGATGCCAGAGGACTGGTAGATTACACATTGCAAGTCATTTAGGGAACACATTGCCACAATATACCATGGGTCAAAAATAGATCAGTCTCTGATATGACTAATAAGAACATTCTTAATGTACATTAGGAAAGAAATAAAATGAGTGTTGATTCCCATGCCTCAGCAAATCACTCCAGCATAAATCAGCTAGGTGAGGAAAAAAAAAATCTTCCTCTAATGAACAGAACAGATTTCTTCACTTATACCAGCCCTGGTTAGAAATAAAGCAGCGAGGCAAACAACTGGTCTAAGATAGGTTTTTGGTGAAAAACAGAAAAACAATCTAAAATACTTACAATAAAAGCCAAACTAGACTAGACTCAATGCAGAGAAAAGCTATTATGGTAAACAGGGAAGTGGACACACTACTGTATTACAAGAGAGTAACAAAGCTCAACAAAGCAAAGGTTGAGACACCAAATAATTGCTTTCTATATGGAGTTAGGAAGCAAACACTAGAGAAGAAAATGCTATTTAAACTTAACTTAAAGTTGGCACAGGAACAAATGGGCATAAACTGACTATTAAAACAGTTCAGTCTGGATATCCTAAGAAGGATGCAAGTCATCAGGAGGCTGGTTGTGGAACGGCTTTCCAAAACACATTCCTGGCTCTTGCTCCAGGCTAGTTTTAGTTCAGACTGATGAAAGATTATGTGATGTTGGGCCTATGACAGCAGTGACATTAATTCAGACATTAATTAGCAACAGCAAGAACACTACAGCAGACTCACTAAAGGAGAGCCTTGTACTGTCTAACATTCACAGAGAGACATAAGATGTCTGGTTCTAAAGCTTATTAAATTGCTGCACACTGCATGGATGTCATTGATTTACCTGCTGTGGGTTTGTGTGCTGAGACAGATTGTGGTGCTGGTTGTGCTGATATGGAGGATTCTCAACAGCTTTTCTTTCCTTTGCAGATGTGTGTGAGGCTTTAAATGTGACAGTCTTTCCAGGACCAACAGTGCGGTACTCGGAGGGAGAAAATGCCACCCTTTACTGCCACATTTCCCAAAAGAGAAAGACAGACAATTTGCTGGCTGTGCGGTGGGTCTTTGCTGCATCACCTACCCAGGAGTATCTGATGATCAAAATGACAAAGTTTGGGTCTGTTCAGTATTATGGAAATTATACTCATCATTTCCACAAGCAAAGACTTCATCTTCTTAAAGAGAAACATGGAACTATGTACAAATTTCTTATTCTAAGCCTTCAGTCAACAGATCAAGGACATTATATATGCAAAGTCCAGGAAATTGGCAAACACAGGAATAAGTGGACAGCATGGTCAAATGGCACAGCAGCTACGGAAATAAGAGGTGAGAGACCACCAATTTAAATTCTAATATTTTTTGTGTCCCATGATCCCTTTTTTCTTCTCTTGCCAGTTCATCCATAAGACATTTGAAGTTCAGTTATTTGTGGATATGAAAAGAAGACCTAATACTCAACTTCTTTACTTACACATTGCAACTTAAATATTATTCAGCCCATCGTAAAATGCAAAGTGAGAAGACTGGTAGATTTGTAGAAGATAGTCTATTTCCTTTGCCTTTTACCAGAATAGCAGTAATTAAAATCCTTTACATTCAGCTAAAGGTTTCTCCAACTTTGTTAGTGGGAATAAACAAATCCCATTGTTATATAATACAAAGAGAGAGAAACCGAGATAAATTAACTATTTTCAGAAGAATATGCAGTGGGTTAGCCAGAAATAGAAGCGTTATATTTTAGATCTACTATTTGCCTCTCTCTTGGCATTTTCATTGCTTTTAGATCTAGTTTAGCAGCAGATTGTAAGTATAATTTCTAGTATAACTTTTCTAGTTTTGTTTATACCCCTCGTAGCCAGAAGGAGAGCCAGAAAAGCAGTGACCAGCCTGCTGGTGTTGAACTTCAGATAAAGAAATGACCAGCAATAAGTAAGGGCTTTGAACCAAGTTGGAAACAGGCCTTCTTTTTGGGATGGGTCAGCTCAAATCTAATGCCACCACACTCACAGTTTGAGAGATGGGTGAAATTGTCTTTTAGAGAACAGAGTCCTCTGAAGGATTGGTTGAGCTAAAGGTTGTGCCTTTAGCACTAACTAGCAAACTAGCCCCCTGCTTGTGGTTTTATAAACAGAAAAGTTGACTTCCCATAGGGCCAACTATAAAGATAATGCCAAAAGGACTGTTTGGTCACTGGGTCTGGAAATCCAGGAGTTTCATCCAGCCATCACAGGCAACCTTGTGGGAGAAAACTGTACTTCATGAAGTTTCTGCCATCACTGTTGCTGCTAAATTTATTGTTGTGTTTAGACTGCAAAGGTTTGGGTTTTTTTGTAGCTGGGAAACTCTAATCCCTCTTACCTAACTTATGTTTTGGGGAAAGTAGCCTTAGCTCTCTGAAACCAGTTTTGCTCTGAGGGAACTCTGTTGACTACAGCCCTTCTCAAGGAGATTTAAACACATTTACATAGTCGTAATCCATCCAAAGCACATTCTGTCAATTTCAACTTCTCTGGGTTTCTGTAGCACTTTCAGATTATACATACACCAGGGAGACAAATGTGACATTAAAAAAATAATCCTTGTGGATCGCTTTCAGATATCACAATTTCGATCTATCAGAAGTACAAGAGCAAAGATCGGAAAAACATAAACAAGGGGTAAAGAACAGCTTCACATTGACCAGCAATGTTTAAAACTGCCTTCAGAAACCATGGTATTAACATAATTGGCTGATTATTACTAGCAATGATGAAAGACAATAAGGATCCAAAGCTGAACTTCTGTTTAGACTTGAGACTCATGACTTCACCATTCTCACACTGTCTGGTCAGCTGTATTGCTTCTCTCTATTTCAAACATGACCCAAACCAGAGCAGGAAGTGCAAGGCAAGGGAGGAAGACTGTGGCCCACCTGTAGACTAAATACTGACAACACTCTGTGGGGCTCTGAGGCAGACACTACCACCTCCCTGTCCACCCTGAGAGGGTATTTTATTCTAATTCTAAATCCAGATTAAAGACACTAAAAGTCTTCTGAAAAATTACATATATTTAAATGCCATAGCAACTGTTTTACTGCTAAAAGCCTCTTTACTGCAAGCAAAGGACCACCTGAGCTAGCATTTGGGTAACGCAGTGCCAGTGTACAGGACTTGCTACACATGGGGGGGAAAGCAACTCTTTCCAGAGTGGTGATAAAAGTCTCGAATGTCCCCACTGGTAACACTTGGGCTTTTCAAGGAAATTTTCTTCCAAACACATTTTGAATTTTATATTATGATTGGTTATGCTTTTTATTGCAAAGGGATTTACTTATATTACAATTAGATCCAGGATGCAACAAAAGGAGCAATGCAAATTGCTTGAAGCATTTGGATACTTAAAATGATACTGCTTGTGCTTCATCAAATAAGTTAACAGTATTCAAACAAATCACAGTTGCTGTCTTGTCTAACATTTTGTTTCAGTTAATGTGTCTGCATTTATGCACATATTCAAAATAGTATCTTTATGCCAAACCACTATACAAATTTCTTAGAACTTTGAGTGGATGCAGAAACAGCATTTAGGTCCCTTTTTTTGTTCACAACTTGATCTGGAGAAGACATGGAGCAGTTGAGTATATGGCCTTTGTCAGCTGCCAAGCATAGTGCTATCCAAAGCAAAAGACCTTACCAGGTAATAGCAGTAGATACTACAGACCCAGCTTTAAACTTTTTTTTTTTTTTTTAATTTGCTAGCATGTTTGCAGGTGTGAATTTGTGTAGAAGTTAAGAAGTTGTGAATGCATTTTCTGACAACACAAATTTATACAGATACATGTACTAGTGTTGTGGAGAAACAGCTGAATTACAGGGGAAAAAAATGAGTTACTGGGTGTAGTTCCTTAATGTGTAATGATGGAAGTTAAAAGTTTAGCTACACATTTTTCTTTAGGGACAGAATACATTTTTTTCAGAAACGGAGCCTCATCTGTTGGGCATGGAGTCCTTACAGTCTTCTGTTCATGGACTCAGGATTCAACTAAAGCAACTTTGTAGGGTTTTCAGAAAACTCAGCTGAAATTTGAACTGTGGCAGTTTGCCCTTTAGGTGTAATGAGTACAAGACATTAAATAGGATTTACAAAAGGGCTGCTGAGAAATCCATGTCCTGATGTTGCAGAGAAATGACTCTTATTCCAGCCATGCAACATCTAAGCTATGGTGAACCTTTTCCCTCTTCCCACATCTTCTTGTCAAAGGCATCTTTTCTGGGCTTATGTGGTCAATATTAGCCTAAAAACAAGTTAATTATCTTCATTATAGTACAGAATACACCAGAAAGCAGTTCATTTGAGGAAAAGACAAGGCATCAGAAAGATGGTTCTCCCACTGCCTTCCTATCAAACAAGTCAAAATAGCAAGTAGTCTTCTCAGAACGATATGCAGCCCATCCAAACCATCATTTGCAGTTGAGTAATCCCTCAAGCCTGCTATGCAAGCTACTGCACATCTCTTAGGAAGTGCAATGGACGTTCCAAATAATTTACAGTCCAAGAGAAGAGACTACATGTAGGAGAACAAACAGAAAATTAGGCAGTCAGACTATAATCCAGCTAGCATGGACAACAAAAATAAGTAGAGGTGATCACCACAATCTGTCTTGTTAGCAAGTTTGTGTGTCGGAGTTTCCCATAGAACAGAGTCTGAATTATATTAAACATTACTCACATGTGGTGTTTTCTAACAGTAAAAATGTTGCAAGATACAGGAATGCAAGATTTTTTTCCCCCAAAAAAATCAACAAAAGCCTTTTTCTTCAGGCAAAGTATTCTAAAATACTTGCCAAAAAACTACTTGTGTGATGCTCTCATGTGACAAACGAGTAGATTTATTAAAATATTCAGTATGAGTTTCCCATCACAACTAAACAGAAGATTTAATTAGTTATTAAAGCAGTTCCATATCCACTGAGCTAGCCTCACACCTCACATTCTTACAAGGTACTCCTTAATGAATTACCTTTCCAGTAAGAAGGTGATTGCCTCACTGGCAATCTGGGGGACATCACCAGACTCATGTTGCAACTACTGCTAGCAGAAAAAAAAAAATATAAATTTGTCTGGGGAGAGCAGAGAGGGTTTTGAACAGTCATCCAGCAGTCAGAGCATTTAGATTCTAGTACTGTGTTGTACAGCTGTTATGACATTGATGTGCATCCATTTGCCTGCAAGAGCTTTGGAAGGAAGGTAAGTTGGACAAAATCAGGGCCTACAGAGTCACTGTTGAAGCTGGGAAAATGCTGTCCTATAGGCAGAAATTACTTCAGGGTCAAGCTTTGCTAGAACAAGTTTCCTGTTTTTGAAAAAAGCTGTTCCTGATGTGTCTGGCTCCAAATCAATTCTGAGGAAGCCTCCAGAGGGGTGTCCTTCAGTGAGCTACTGCTCTACCAGTTACTCTTCCCTTAACCTAAGACTTAGAAATAAACTACACTATTAAAAATCCCTCATAATATATAACTCCAAGGGAAAATAAATTCCCATTGACTTGAGCCAAAGTTGTTCTTCTCCTCTCTCAGAAGTAGCCTGTTTCAGGACAGACACTCACATTGCAACCCTAGAGGTATGAGTTCTGAGTAACTGAGAACACAGAATCAAAATAAAAACAGCTACACAGAGCATTAATAGCAGCTATTGTCCTGGGATACTCAGACAATCCCCACAATGCCATTACAAACCTTACAAGGACATGTCCACTGTATTTTAAGGCCTAGGCTCTTGTAAAATGTGTTTCTGTTATTTCTTCATTTAACTTTTGATTGGAAAGCCACCCCTTGTAGCTTCCCGGAATAAGATGACAATAGGAAGGCAGTCTCAAAGCCATATAGCACTTGTGAGGGGTGCCAAGCCAGACGAGATTTGCTGGAAGACATTTTTATAACGCAGTTTTATAACTGAAGTGTTTAATTGAAAGATAATTATCCTGTGAGATAAGGCAAGATCTTAGTGCACTGAAATCTAAGACAGAACTACATTTACTTCAAGAGGTGCCACATACTTTCAGTTCTCATCATATTGTCTTTGTTTTTTTTACAGTGATTTCATCAAAATCTTCTGATGATCCCACTTTAAGGAAAAACCATGAAGCTTGGAAGTTTTTTGAAGGTAAAGATACATCTAACTGCTACTGTTTGTATACAGACGTTCCTTTAGTTCAATGCTACAGTCCAACTAAAGTGCCCCTGTCAGGCCCAGTTCTACTCACTGTATGAATTCAGGTCTTGCCTGAGGAAGCATCGCACAGAGTGCAAGGGGTGCTGGAGAAAAGAAAATATGTTTGTTATGGTGAATGGGAAAATAACCTATGCCTGGCTACTCATGCAGTGCAAATAAACCCCCTTATCCAGGAAGGTGCTGAGAAGGTACCAAGCACTCTGCACCCCCACCAGCTTAGAAACTGCTCACCAGATGTGCTCTGCACTGCAAGAGTAGCCTAAAGCTCCCTTGAGTTTCAAGCTGAGCAGTATTTTCTGTGTGGTTTGGTAAACAACTGTTCTAGGAGACTGAAATCCAGGATTTGCAGGCAGCTGGGATTTCCTGCTCCTGCCCCCATCCAGAGCACCAGGGAAGCCCCGGCCTGGCATTCACAATCATTCTGCTGAACTGCCTGCCAGGCAGTACTGCTACTTGCAGGCTGGCCTTGATTCTATAAGGAGCCTCACTGTTTAAACCACAATTTATAAACTATATTACTGTAAGGTATAAGGGGAACGAAGCACAGAACTGCAGGTCAGGGGTCTAGTTCCAGCAACACTATTTTCTACAGGAACAATTGACCTCTGAGGCTTTGTTTCCTCTCTGTGAAGCAGGAGAGAAGTCAATATACCTCCCTAAGGACATTTCAACACATTAATGGGTAGAACATGCCATCTCTATTTAAAGGTCTAGTAAAAGCAGAAATAAGTCATTAAAGATTTCTTCTCCTTCTGAACAAAATACTCCATCTTGATCTGCCACAGCGCAACTCATATCAGTTCCAGAGGGAATGTGTTATGGTACATGAATAAAAGCCATAAAGGGAGACTAAGGTAGTAGATTAAATAATAATAATACAAAAATACATATACAAAAATTTCAAGCCAGTGCTGCCACCAGAAGCAGCAATCACAGACATTCTTCCTTCTTCCTCAACCCCTCAACACTCCACCCCTCCCATTTTTTTTATTTTTTTTATTTTTTTTAAAAGTTTGAACTGGGAAGTAATCCAACTGAAGTCAGGGGTCTAGTTCCAGCAACACTATTTTCTACAGGAACAATTGACCTCTGAGGCTTTGTTTCCTCTCTGTGAAGCAGGAGAGAAGTCAATATACCTCCCTAAGGACATTTCAACACATTAATGGGTAGAACATGCCATCTCTATTTAAAGGTCTAGTAAAAGCAGAAATAAGTCATTAAAGATTTCTTCTCCTTCTGAACAAAATACTCCATCTTGATCTGCCACAGCGCAACTCATATCAGTTCCAGAGGGAATGTGTTATGGTACATGAATAAAAGCCATAAAGGGAGACTAAGGTAGTAGATTAAATAATAATAATACAAAAATACATATACAAAAATTTCAAGCCAGTGCTGCCACCAGAAGCAGCAATCACAGACATTCTTCCTTCTTCCTCAACCCCTCAACACTCCACCCCTCCCATTTTTTTTATTTTTTTTATTTTTTTTAAAAGTTTGAACTGGGAAGTAATCCAACTGAAGTCCTTTTTTTTGCCTCACAAAATGGGAAAAAAACCTCAAATCAACCCTCTCCTCCCTCCTGAAAGCAAGCCCTTTTAACTGTACCTGTTTGCATTTATGGGGATTTCAACCAAATTTTAAACTGAGCAGGATACTGTATGAAAATTTCAAGAAGGTTAAATTAGTTCTGAACTGTTACCCTAAATCTTTTGAGCCAGTGTCTATTTAGATCTTGTAAACATATCTTTTTCTATCCTGTAAGCATGAAGTACATGATTGCAACGATGACCATCATCTGTGTTTGGCTTTCAGATTTGTATGTGTATGCAGTCTTTGTGTGTTCAGTAGGAATCATCAGCGTCCTCCTTTTTACACTTGTCATTCTCTGTCAGTCACTCCTGAACAAGAGGAGATCCACAGGTGAGTGAAATGTCATTTTTGCTGACTACAAGGCCCTTACCAAAGAGAAAGAGGGGAGAGGGAGAATGCAGAAAATGCAGAGAAGACAAATACCTCATTGCCTTGATTTTAATAAAAATATAAACATTTTGGCCAAAAAACCAACCCCAAAGCAAAACAGAAAAAAAGGAATTTTGCTCCCTTTGAATAGCTGCTTCACTTTAAATTTGCTTTGGACTTTCAACATTTTCTGGCTTTGCACAGACATAAATCAAAGCCTGTTGGAACTTCTTTCAAAGATGACCAAGTGTTGTATCATTAAATTGCATTCTGACCAGATCTAGCTAACAATTTGCATGAGTGACATTTCTGTAGGCAAGTTTAAAGGGGTTTCAAAGTGATTGTGTTCTGTTTTCCTCTCCCTTCCTGACAAGCTGTCAGTATTCTTGGGAAAATGGGAGTTGTTATTAGCTCTCTCTCCTTTTTAGCATTCTTCAAAACTAAAGCATCATTTTGTCATTCAGATGAACATTATCATAATAATCTCTAAAGATTGAAGAATACTGTTGCATCCTTCTCTGCCTCAAAGAGGGTTTCCGAGAGAGGCAAAGCCTGTATGAAAGCAGCCCTACAGTAGTCAGAAGTGCTATTTCAGATCTGTTGGGTAGCCCGTGCAGGCTCTACTTCCATATTGGTTTAAGAGCAGTTTACTTGGAGACCTCACACAAGCTGTGAGGATGTGATACCAGCATTCTTATCATGTTAGAGGAGAGCATAAGGACCATCTCTGACAAGCAACTTTCAAGAGTTTGATTAGTGACTTGTCCTGTTAGTGATACGGGAGAATCATGACCTTGCTGCCTTTTCAAGCACTACACACTTACTACGAAGGATTGAGCGACTCAGATACATAAGAGAGAAGACATGTAAGCCAAAAATAGACGTATACAGAAGTCCTTGCCTGACCACAAACACATTTCAGGCTGCAGGTCTATCTTTCTGCTCATGTGCTCGGTTGAAAACTCTGATTCTAACTGAGCCCAACAACTCTGCTTGCCAAGAGGACGAAGCAAGATCAATGGTATTCTTCCTGCTCTGCTAAGTGTTGACAAAGGCTTTGTGCAAAGGGAGTCCCCACACTTAAGTAGGTTGGTCATGGTGAGTCATGCTGAAGCCACAAGCACTACATACACTGATGTATCCTAGTTTTTCTTGAGCTGACAGTGGGCTAGATTTTGATGCAGTTTTTAGTGATTTATGCTGCTGTAAGCATACAAGCAACTTGGAGGCAAGTCCTTTTTACAGTGGACCAACATCAGCTGAATATAGAAATAATACAGAATAAGCATAGACAACCAAGTAATTTGTTCCCAGGACACCCTATCTCCTTACCTCATCTTGCTGGGCAAATCTCTATCAGGGCTTCTTTCTGAACACCTCCAGTCGCAGGACCACCAGCAACTTCCATCACTCCAGCTTTCTCCCCCAGTTCCTCAGCACTAATACCACAAGGAGGATCATCTGATTTGCCCTGCCCCTCCCATTCCTGTTCCACCCCACCCCACAGCAATCCACAGCAACCCTAGCCCACCCTACCACACCCATGGCATGGAAGAAGAACAGAGAGGTGAAACTCTACTCAACCCTGTGGAAGAACAACCCAGCCTGGGACAAAGAGAAATACATACCTGAACTAAAAGGTGGGACTTGCAGCAGGTGAAGGTGGAGATGATCACTCTGGAATGTCTATCTGTGAAACCTGAGCAGATTCTGGCTCACCTGACATGAAAAGGGTAATAGTGAACCCAGTTCCTCACCAAAGGAGCTCCCTGGGTTTGATTGGATTGGCAGTGCAGCTGGGGCTGGCCCATAGCATGGGGCAGCTATGGGATGCTGTGGAAAGTAGCAGTGGTTGCAGCTGGCAACCCTTCTGTGGTTTCACAGAAGCCTGTGCCCATTTGTTAAAGCAGTGGTTGCTCCTCCTAATCCCTGGGTCAAGGGTTTAGAGTAGGGCAAGACAAAATAATACATACCTAGACATGCTCAAAAGCATGCCAACAGTGTATGTGAGCATCCCCTTACTCCTGAAGGGTCTGGCCTACTGTCCTCCTGTACATCTGAAAAGGCCAAACAGATAGATGGACACACTGCTTTGGCTGGCTTAGACATGGCCCCTGTGTTGGTCCCAGTTGCTAGTTATCTCAGCTCCCCTTTGGTTAGGACTAAAATACACCACCTTAGGAGCTGTGTAGCCTCCTTAGAATGGGGCAATTTAGATAATACCAAATATGAAAACTTTCTTGTAGAGAGGGGCATAATCATACCAGGTTTTCCTGGCCTTTTAAAGATTGGAGAACACAAAGAGTGGGGGGTGTCTATGTTGTATTCAACTTCAGGTCATGGCCCAGGGATGCACCCTCTTTTCCCTCTGAGAAATATGTCGGCAGTAGGTCAGCCAGAAGAGCCAGAGCCTTTCCTCCTGCCTGCATGTCTCTGCACTCAGCACATGGCACAACTTGGGCAGAGCACAGAAGCCACTAAGCCACAAAAGAGCATCTTAAAAACCCTGGCTCCTGAAAGGCTGCAGTGGGGAGAGCTGCCCTTGTGCAGGACTGCTGATTCAAAGGAGTAGGAAGTAGGAGGATTTACACAACTCTCACACACAGTTGTCAGAGACACGATAGTGTCTGGACTGGACCTCTGATCTGATCCCAGGAGTCAATCACTTTATGCCTGAGCCCATAGTCTAGCTTATATTAGAAGCAGCAGTGGCTCCTGTGGGTGAATGGTTTATTTCAGGCTTCTGAAAATAAATAGAGGCACCACAAGTGAAATAAAAGTCTTCAAAGTAAAATTACTATCCTGCTGTGCTTTTCCTTAGCAAGTTGTATTTTGGCTGCGCTGACCACTGGAATGTGTGTTGCCCAGCACTTCCACAGCAATTTTTTGGTGTTGTTTGATACATTCCCCTCTCCCAGGCCTAGCTACATCTTTGAGTCAGACTACACTGTAATGCACAACTTCATCTATGGTGAAGATTAGCAGCTCTCCCAGTGTAACAACTCCTCAGTCTCAGCAACACAGGTCTATCTGCAGTGCCCATTTGTAATTAATAGTCTGCATTGATGTGAAGCCACATTTTCTTTTTCCTTTTTTTTTTTTTTTCTTTCTTTAACAGTGAAGCATTACCTGGTGAAATGTCCCCAGAACAGGTAGGAGATTACACTTATCTTTCCTATAACCCAAAGCTCTAGTTGTGGTTTGTTTTGCTATGTATGCTGAAGAAGATGAGTAATGTTTTCCAAAATGCCAGGAGGATAAAGAGTCAGGGTTTCAGGACTCATGAAAGTGCCTGCAAGCCAACATCTGCTGTGTATAATAAGGGAGATCTACCTTGGCTATCTAGCTATAGGTCCTGCAAGTGGTTCAGTAACAAACCTCTTGTTTAGGCTTTGAATTGCTTTCTGGAGAAGCTTGCTTTCATCCTGTATGACTTTAGGATTTCCTAATAACTCTCCAGATGGTAGTGACTTAAACCATCCACATACATAGCACAAACCACAAAGTTACTCAGTGATTCCTGCCCTCAGGAACAGGGAGTGGGGCACAAAAGCAGATTTTCAAGGCCCACAGTCTATTCCCAGCTGAAGACTCCAGTGCTGTAAAACTGATGTTCATTGTATGATTTTCCTGAGATATAAATTTTGCTAGAACTGTGGTTGAAAATATATAAATAAAGATGACACGTATTTTACAAACAAAAAAAGATTAAAGAGGGATGCCTCATAAAAACACAGAATAAAAGCTGTTTCCCAATTTTCAGTGACATAAAACATGTGTTTCTAGCCTTGTAGCTTAAATACAGTATCACTTGGTATCATAGATACTATTTCCCATACTATCTTTTTAGATACTATGAGATTGAATGCCAAGTACAGCACACCCCAGATCCTTGAATAGTGCAATTTTTAGTACATTCACATGGGAGTTTTGCTGTATTCCGTCCAATCAACACTTGGGTGTAAGTGAAGTCACAACAAAGCAACAGAGAGTTCAGGAGAGGCCAGTACAAACTGAAACACCGATGTTATTCATGGATAGATCTTCATTCTGTGACCCTGACCAGCAATCACACCATGCCAAAAATTTTCAGAGATAGCTCAGCAGATTTTATTTTTCCCTGGATGTTTTCTCTTTCCCCTTTTTTATTAGCTGCTGGGACAAAATTGTAATTACAGAAACAAAAACAAGAAGGGGAAAGAAATCAAAGCAGATTCGTAGAGAGCACAAGAAGTTGAGAAAAATGAGACTCAACTGAAAAGATGAGTGAAAAAATGGAGCATAGCAGTCAAAAAGACTTGTACTACAGAATCTACTTCTCTGGGAATAGATGATATTGTATATTGTATACTACTGCAAATACTAAATTTAGGAGGCTGAATAGCAGGGGGAAAATAGCCAATGTGATTTCTTCAATGTAAAATGGAGTCTCCAGAAGTGAAAGAAATTCACAACTGTATATGAATAAAAATATGGTTTAATGTATTTCAATGTGACAAGATATGCTAATGAAAGCCTTGATCCCACAAATGCATGTCTAAAGTGCAATGACTTCAGGACTTTAAAATTAAATAGATACGAAATTGTTACCAGGATCATAATTTTTATTATGTTTCACACTTGGTGCCATTTATTTTCTACCTTCTGCTCAAAACACAAACCATTAATTCCTTTGAGCTGATTTCTCTTCACCTGTGCATGCCTGGTTTTGGAAATTAATTCAACACATTTAGACCTAAAACCCAGTGTCTAAAGATCCATTAGACCAAACTGATAAACTAATTTGCATGAGATTCCTGCCGGTCAAAATGAACAAGCTGTGCAAAATTCAGCCTTGATTAGAGAGGTTCAGCTCTAATTCCCTTAGTGATATTTCAAACTCAGAGCAGAATCCAGTTTCAAAATTACATTAATAGTCCAGTGTCTAAGAAATATCTGTACTCCCACGGCAGTAATACCTAAGGATCTTAAAATATTTCATATCTTGACATCATAATGGTGTTTTTACTTAATTGGAATCTGAAGCACAAAGGGCTAAGTGATTTGCCCCAAGTCTCACAAAATGGCCTTGGTAGAAAAGAAAATGAAATCCAGATTTCCTAAGTAGAACAAAGCAAATGTTGGGGTTTTGGTTTTCTACTTGACCAAAAACAAGGAAAAAAATAAGTTAACCAAAACCCATTTATTTCCCACATTTTAAAAATAAACAACTAAAAAAAAAAAAAAAGTATAGTTATTTTGAGTTTTCCAAACCACCTAATTCATTTTTTTTCTGGGGTTTTCTTTAAATAAGCTCCTTGTTATTATCATCTTCCTTGTCATTAGATAATTTAGTAAATTTTCAGATCCAGAAGGCCTCAGGAAGTGTAGTTTTGAAAACAGGAATGATATTTTTCTGTCTTCTGTATTTGTTTTGGCCTGAACTCTCCACTCCTCCAGTGACTGCTCTTTTGGAGACAAATAATTTGAGGTGAAAAAAAGTGTTCACCTCAGAAAACTGTCCATCTCAACACCTTGCTTCCACAGTGCCAAGCTAACACTCTAGGAATAAATTCTGCCAGACTGAACCAGAACTAAGTACCCAGTCCACCCCTGGCACCTTTCCACATGGCTTCCCTATTTGGAAAACATCAAAACAGTTCCCAGCCCACTTAAGTGAATTTTTTGGTATTGTGCTGCAGACCTTTGACAAGAGGAAATAGATGACTTAGCTGACAACAGGAAAAGTCCCACAACCTTGACTCAAATAAGGATAGCAAAGGCAAAACTGTAGTTTGCCAGCTCTTTGGGCAGCCGTGACCTTCAGAGCCTGGTGCCATGGTGCCATGGCCTGGTGCCATGACTGTTACACACCTTCCACAGGTTTTCCTCCAAACTCCTGTACTTTTTTTTTTTTTTCTCTCTAAAAACTCATTAGATCCTTCAAGAAATGCACAATGTGACACTGTTGAAATAGAAGTCAGGAGGCTGGAGGACGAGCTGGAGATAAAAAGCTAACTTTCGTTGTAGACATAGAACATGACAAGCTTACAAAGAGGCTGTGTTTCCAAGCCAAGGAGTATTTTCTGAGCCTCCTTATTTGGTTTGAGGAGCTAATTTCTAAGACAGCAAGTACAGTTATTGTATTTCCCAAAATTATTTAACCCTTTATGGCCCTGGCATTTAAAAGAAAAGCCTAAGCCACAAATACATTTCTCTGTAGCTTCACTTTTCCAGTGGCAAAGCAGCAATAATAACTAATGCAATTAACTGACACTAAGCCTTTTCATGTATTGTGATTAAAGTAGCTATATCAGAATAACAGTATCTTTAAGCTACACCTCTGTCTTAAGGACCTTGGATTATTAAAACCACAAACATTAAATGAAAAAACCGACAAACATTAAATAAATCTTTCTCATCCCCTTTTTGATATTCTTTGTTCTTTGCAGTTTGCTGTGTTTGTGCAATGGAGCCAGGCAGGACAGTTTCATTTCCTGCTCATCCTAAACCATTTCATGTTTTCATTTTAAGATTGAAACAAATGTTTTTTGTGGGATAGGGTCACCAAAGTGCAAGCAGACTTTGAATTATTTTAATGTGACCCTCAGTTTACATAGTTGATGTGATTTATTTATAAATAATGAAAACATTTTACCTTTTAAACACTTTAAAAGAAGTTTGACAGCAAGCCTATGTTTTGGTCTTAGTACATTAAACAGAACTCGGGAAAATCAGCAAACCAGAGGCTTTTGTAATCCGCACAAGTGTAAATCCAGAGTGATTTTACCAATGGTAGTGACATTCATTTGGATTTACTGCTGTGTAAAATTATATTTGTTATTTTGTTATTCTTGTGTGGGCAATAGCTGAGGCATCTTAACTTTCATTAAGATTTTGGCCCAGTTTGAATATTTTATTCTATTAATATAAAGAGGATGTTTCATTATGCAAAAGAACCTGGAGAGGAAAAGCAGCTTGGGACCAATGATCTAAAATTCAGTGAGAACAGTGTTGTCAGTGTTAGGACTATAGAGACCCTAGTTGGATCCAATCGTGTGCTGAAACTTACCAGCACAGAACAGCATCTGAGCAACAACAGCTTACCAAGTCACCTCCACCTCTGTAATCATCATAACTAACTGCTGTACACTGTCCTCCCACCTCAGCTGTAAGTTAAGATTTATATCATTACCAGTTAAGCCAATTCAGTCTTATTTCACATTAATTACAAGCTAGGAGCACCTGCACAGTCAGTGACTAGAGCTCAGCTGACACACGGTGACAATCGCTGCAACACGACTGCATATCCAAGTCCTAAATATTTGAAGTAGGATATACTACCTCAGGCTTTGGAAGATGCTATGGGGAAAATACCCAGCCCCAGAGGATGTTACACTGTAACAGTCCAAACACAGATGCTTTCTTGGACAGGAGTCTATCTAGAATACAGCTTGTACTTTTCCCTCATACTTACTAGTGATTATTCATTACAGATTTACTGGAGAGTGCCCAAGTTTAGAGACTGTAGCACAGTTTCTTCAAGTTATATGCATTGAGCACATCAGCCTCTTTAAAAATCTGGCTTTTTCAGATATGAGTTTGTGAGCTGTCTGAAGACATGCTGCACACCCTCCTGGCCTGCTGGCCCCTCAGCTAGTCTTAGCCCAGAAACCACATTGGAGATCTTGCTTTGCCATATGCTTCCTGTGTGACCTTAATGCAAGTCACCTAACCTGTCTGTGCCTCTGGTCCTTGAGGACAGAAGAGGACAGAAGTGTACAAACTTATCCTGGGTGCAGCAGGGGGGTCATATATGTTTTCAAGGAAGAGGTGCTATTGAAAAGGGTCTTGTTTAAACCTGAAATTTTGCATTTTCTGCTCTAGGACAGACCAGATTCCTGAGTTTCTCAGCCAAGCTGTATGGTTGAAAAGGACCCAGATAATTTCCAGCCCTTATAAGAGTTTTTTCAGTATATCCCTGGGGCAAAATCTAAGTTTTTAAGAAGCGATTCTTACAAGTGGAAGTTGACATGTTTGCATGAACTCAATGGGACAAAATGTCTTTCCTTTCATTGCCTTCATGTTTCCTCACATCTGGCTCTCTGCTTTGCAGCTCAGGGGAGACGGTCACCAGCGTGACAAGCATGTCCCCTCTACAGCCCAAGAAAGTAAAGAAAAAGAAAGAGAAAATAGAGCAGCCACCAGCCATTCCAGCAAAAGGTATGAAAACAGAAGTACAGAGTTATTTCAAGTCCCGAGCACAACCATGGAGGGACAGCAGAGAGTGGGACGTCAGGACTCCCGCACTCTGCCACTGACTATGCCTATGGGGTGACTTGTGCTTGCTCCTGTCTGTGGGGGAAGAAGTGGCCCATGTCTGCTGCTTGGACCAGGGCTGTCACCTCCCTGCAGCTTTAGCTACTGAAAAGCTAGTCACCAAATTGAAGCAAAAGGTCTCAGCTGCCAGTAATCAAAGGAGATTAGGAGCAATATTCACCCTACTCAAAGAGAAAATTCAAATTAGGCAAGATGAAATTTCACGCTAGGGATAGACTGGAGGAAGCCAACACATTGCACTCCTAAAACTGCATGTGCACTTGGAAGTCAAGCAAGCTGAAGAGATAAAGGTCAACCTCTTGGGGAACCTCACTTCCAAAGAGAATCTGCTATTGCCTCCAGGGTCAACCATACAAACTCTCAGGAGTCCTTTCTGAGCACTGTGAGTTAGATCACAAGTGATCAGTTCTCAGGAAGTATATTTGTTCTTGCTTCTGCAGAAATCCCAGCATGTTTCCCATATCAGTTATTTTAATCTTGTGACTTTTTCTAATTCATAAGTGCTATGCTTCGTTATAAAATATGTTACTTGGATACAGTTAAACTCTGGAATATGTGCATGTATTTGCTCCTAATCTGCTATGAATCTGTAATTTATAAATTCCTAATACCTATATGAAAAAAATGACATTGAATCATGATAATATGAAATCAATCCTTAATATTTATTTCTATAGCTCCAATAGCCAATAATTTTCCTAAGCCCAAGCTCCTGAAACCTCAAAGAAAATTGATCCTGGTAAGTAGTTTTCTGTGACATTATTATCTTCATGTTCTTCTCTTTCAATACAATTGCTGTAATGTTGCCAAAATTCTATGTTTAGAAACTATAAATTGGCTTAAAAATCCTTACAAGTCCTTTTCCTTTTTTAAAGTAATACTTTTCAGGTGATGGATTATCTTGGCTCTTTTAATCTTGAGCATTAGGTTACCCTAGATTATGTTTTCCAACTATCTAGCAGTCTTCGTGTCTACAAATTTAGCCTGTTCTTACATTAAACCTGCTATTGATTCTCACATGCCTCTAGCAGACGTTGCTTTGAAAAAAAGTTGGTTACTGACAGATACACAACAATGCTGGTCACATTGCCTCAGAGACTTTTCAAATCAGAAATAAAGCAGGGCTGAATCTGCCTAACAGTGGTGTAAATCGGGAATGGTGGTCTACTTGGCTCCCTATGTAGTCATTAGAAAGATAAATTAGAGTAGGAGTCTGATGCTCCTAATTCAGACTACATGTTCTGAATTGTCTTTTGTGCATCCTTTCCCCCTTCTCTGGCAATAGAGAGGGCCCAGAGGGACTGAATACCTGACTTAGGTGAAGATGGGTGCCTAAAATTAGGCCATGTGAATAACCCAAACACCTTTGTGATGGCTTCACTTTCAGATGAGGGTTAGAATTGGGAACCTTCCCACCAATTGTTGGTAAATATCCTCCGCCCTTTTACGCATGGTCAGGGTACAACCCAGGGTACCTGGGCATAACGCCATGTGACTTCAGAACATCTCAGTTAAAATCTTAGGTGACACTGCTGCTTGGGTATGGAGCTCACCTCTCCTCTGCTGGTCCTGCAGGGATTGCACCCTGGCAAGGCTCTGCTCATACAGGTTAGTTTTCAGCAGAGAAGGATGTAGAGTTTTGAAAGTTCATGAAAAGAAAGCTTACATTCACGTATGTAACAAAGCTATGCTAAGAGAAAAAACACACTGATAAGAGCACTCAGTATCAGGGGATAAGAACCACCCTGTGCTGCGCACACATGGCATTAATCACTGCACCCAGGCATGTGGCTCCATCAGAAATCAGTTAGTCTTCAGCCCTCCAAGGAAAAGCTCTCATCAGTTAAAGCACTCAGACTCTTCCTGCAGGTCAATAAAACACATCAACACATGCTGAACGTGAGGTAAATCTGTTCCCAGATGCTTTTCTTTCTGGAATAAATTCAAGGATATGGGCCACAAATAGCTGTTTGCTTTTCCCTTCCTGATGCGCAAACCCAATCAAGGTTCAAACTCTTTGGAGGTGAGCCTTTTCAGACAATGAAACCAGCTTTGTTTTCCCTAGCGTGACTGAGGACCTGCACACTGTTTGCAGTCAGCAGACTCAGTTTTAATGCCTTTCTGCCAGATTTGTCTCTCTCTGCACTTTTCCCTTTCACATTTCACCTCAGAGTGCATCTGGAAGGGCATCACAGCCTGCAGAAAACACATCATCTATGGCTGTGAGTTGGTTTTAAGACAAAAAGTAATGCAATAAATATTATCCAGAGAATTTTCAAGACCCAAACTCATCTAGCAATACTTTAAAGGGCAAAGGAAACTAACCATAAGTCAGTTGATGAGGCACATTCAGAAGCTGAGCAGGACACTCATCAGAGCTGTTTCCTGTCTTCCTCTTGCCTCCCTTTACAATGCAGTTAAGCTCCTATTTTAGTATTTTCAGGAAAATAAATAAATAAATAAATAAATCTGCTTTAAAATGATTTTTCAGTGAGAAACTTAAATTAATTGAAGTGGATAATGTTTCAACAAAGATACAAAATAGTAATAAATACAGAAGGAAAGACATATCAAGTTCATCTAAAGGAAACATATTCTTGATTTTCAGCATACTTGCCTCACCATGTTTTGGTTCTCAAAAATTTCTCAGATTATACATTTTCAGTCTGTTTTAGAGGAAATCGTCATCCTGCCAAATCTCTGCAGGATAAAATAATTTTTTTGTTTCCAGCTGTAATTACTGCACAGCTGGTGTCTGCACAAGGTCTTTTTTCATTGACAGCACACAGCTATGAGGTAATTGTCACTGAAAAGAAAGACTCACATTTTTTGAGTTCAGGACTTCTGCAGCTTCTCTTTGCAACCCAAGGAAGGCACCACACCAAGGAACCAGGAGAATATTCTAGAAAACCTAAGCAAGCAAGCTAGAGTATAAGGGAACATTACAAAATAATTCCAGTGTTTTGGGAAATTTTTTGTAATAACCTAAATACCAGCAAAATTATTTCCAGAGGACATGTGCTTCTGGTTTCTTGAAAGATGTTTATAATAAACTAGAGAATTTATTTTGTTGTTAACATGCTAGAGTGGGTTGCAGTATAATTTTACAAGAACACAATAACCTGGATAAAATATGGACATAATCTCAATGAAAATTAAAAAAAAAAAAAAAAAAAAAAAAAGAGAGAAAGCCTAATATCATGTTCAATTACAAAGCCTTGAGTAAATACTTTTAAAAACTCTGCTTAAGTCATATTGCTTTTGATTTAGCCAGAATAACAATTCTATGCTCCCCTTGTTGCAAAAATATTCCCCATCAGTGTCATTCTCTATTAGCATCAGTGAGAAATGTGTACAGATCAAAGGAAATAGAGATGCTGAAATGCAAAAAGGGATGGTTTTTATAGCATGCAAGAAGCACAGAGAGTCATTAGGAAGAAGAAAATTCTGGGGGCCCACAAATTCTGCTCTCTAAGGGCTGTTCTGCTATAGCCTTAAGTACTTAGCTTTTTGAGTTGGTAGAGATAAATCTTATACTTCCTCAGCCAAATTTTCTGCTGAGGCTTTCATTGCCTGCTAGAGATTAGTTGTCATAGCCCAAGAGTGTCAGTTATAGAACATTATCTAAATGAAAAGGTTTCAGTGTCATTTCATGAGGGTTTGCACCACCAAGCTTAGGAGCTTCTGTGTGATTCACTGGAGCCAATGGAAAAGACCTGAGACTTCAGGGTAGATCAAATCCTGCAATCTTTATTTATGCAGATTTTTAGTTGACTTAATTTTCAGACTAGGTAAGGCAGGCTATAGGGAACCTTCCTGATTCTGCCACTGACTTATGTGGCCTCTGCTAATTCATATAATTGTACAACTTTGAAGTCAGGTAAATATATCCTCTATTACAAGTTATTCCTTTGGTTAGTTCTTCCAACACGTGGTACATGTAAAGCACACAGTACATAAGAGTTGGCTTCTTCTATTACTTAAATAACCTCTTTACTGTAGCGTATCTGGCTTCTCTTATTCACCACCACAGAATACTTATTGGGCTTATGTGACTTCCACAGCAGAGTGTTCTCAGAGACCATTGGTTCTCTGACCAACAGCTCAGAGCTGAGCTATTTCAGAGAAGTATCCCTCTACCTTCAGATCATAAGGCATAGACAGTATTGTTTATCACAGCATGGATTGGACCACAAGTAGCCTAGCACCCAATGAGTGCTGAGATTTTCTTTTGATGATGATGATGATGTAAAAACTACTTGAGAAATAGGAAGGGCATAAGGCTAGCTGAATGTAAGGGAAATTTCTGCACGTCATTTTGCTAACTTTGAATGAAAGCATACACATCTGCACTCATTCTGCCTGTCTGTCGTTTTCAGGCACCACATATATTTTATCCTGAGATTTGCAAAGCTGGCTCAGAGAACTGGATTCCCAGGTTTTTACAGATATAATAAAATGGGAAGCTTAGGTGTCTTTCTCTGGCTTTGAAGATGCTATCCTCTCTTACCATTACAAACTAAGTGCTGACAATGTGATGAGTGCCAGCCAGTGCAGGTCAGGATAGTCCCTGCTCTGAAAATGCTTATTTTGCAATGAGTAACATGCCTGAAAGCCTGGAATTTGCAAGTATTTATTCAGAATACAGCTTCCCTGCTCCTGCCATGCCCACAAAGCAAAAGGGTGTTGTTTTGAGCAAAAACCTGACAGAGGTTTAGCACCTGTGGAACTGAGAAGGCTGCAACTTGGTCTCATCTTCTACATGTACTCAGCAAAATCCAGCTTTCAGCATTACACATTTAACTCAGTGTCCACAATGGTGCATACTTGTGAATCAAGCAATGAAGACAGGTGCTCCAGAAGCTGTCCAGAAGCTTAAGTTTACTTCACCTAAAAAAACCTTTTGACTTTTAGGTTTCGGGACTGCATTTCCCATTGTACAACAAACCAACCAGATCCACTGTGTATCAGAACCAGTGACCTTCAAGTCCTTTTGGGAAAGGAATCTAGATGTGGGAGTGAATTATCTGTCATCTGATTACCTCATCAGAGCTTTGAAATGTAAAGAGCTGCTTCTAGTTTTTGATTGCTGGGGAATTTGTGCCTTCTAAGCTACACCTCAGCCTGCTGTGCTGCAGCATCAGCTTCACAGCAAACTGGAACCCAATTTACACATTGTAGGATTGTACTTGATGGTCAGAGCTGATTTTTTTCCCTGTTTTCTTTTTCATCTTACAATTAAGCACTACATCACTCAAACCTATTTTATATCATATGCTAGTTAGGAAAGGCAGACTAGTCATTTTTTTGCACAACAACTAGGATTCCTCATTAGTCTTAACCTGTATTTACTGTTGTCACTTTCCTTGAGAAAGAAAAAGGCAGTGAAATACACGTGCTCAGTAATTTGTGGAATCTGGATATGGGAACAATCGGATCTTCCTTTTCCGTAGATAATTTTAAATGAAAAGCTATGCCACCCTCTGTTAGAAGAGTTGTTTCCTCCACAATATGTAACAATGGGTGATGATTTAAGTTCCCAATTTCTTAAGGCATTATTGATCTCCACAGACTTCAAGTAACACTGTACATGTGATATACAAATAAGTGCTGAACATTTTTTTCCTAGATTCCCTGGGATTCCTGAATGTTTCCATGCAGTCCACGTAATTTCTCTCTGGAAGATTAATAATCCTGGGGTTTTTTGCAATCTCTCCTTAGGATGTGAGGTGCCCACAGGAATATGATTATCATTTATGCATTCAGGTTGACACTCAGAACAACATATTCAAAATTGGCTGGTTATGCCTGCTTTCTCATTCAGATTACAAGTTGTTGTTTTTACCCCCAATAAGGAACAGTCCATCTAAACACATAAAACCTCTTGCTGGAATTGTGCTGAAACTTGTGTCTTTACAAAAATCACACAGCAGATGATTTTTGTGTGATGATATATTTGAAGCAATAAAAATTACACCAGAAAACTGAAAACCTTTAATTACTTCCTTGGGCCTGATTGCCAACAGTGTTGGTGCAGCATCTAGGAATAACTCTGCAGCTGTATAATGAATAAACCATTAGCAAAGGTAAGGATGTTTTTCCCCCATCACAGGCTGAACTAACCTCTGCCAGGTATATTTAATTCTGTTAATGAAGAAGGATAGACTGACTCACCCCTTAGAGTCACTATCTGCCCTACATTTGTGGGATTCTGTTTCTTTAAAATAAAATAATTCAGTGGGACGTAGTAAATCATCTTTGGCCATGACGTTATGATAAATTTTGTGGGCTTCTATAGCAAAATTGCATTTAAATGCAGTGCTAAAAGAGACTTCACAAAATCATTTCCAGGGAGTCTGGAAAGTATTTTTTTTTTACTCTAGGGATTAAAAAATAGCTATAGCTATTAAATAGCATCTTAGTAGAAAAAAACCCCACAAAACACAACCTATCCTTTTTAACCGATAGTGCCACTAAAATCATACTTCCTACTCAGCATATTTTCCAATGACATATTTCTCATCTTTGGCACTGGAAAGAAAATGGCTCCCTTGGTATTTCAGCTCTCCTATTGACCAGCAGTTGCGTTTCTATGGGATAACTCATCTTGCAGATCTAGCTGCATTTTTATATGAAGGTCTGCAAAAGTAATATTTGAAGCTCCTTTCTTCCAGGGGAATCTTTGGCTTTTTGCCTGCAGTTAAGACACAGACTTTGGTAAACACCTGAAGCTCTGAAGAGGAAAAAAATACCACTTTCTGACTCCTGAGTTAAGTCACTGATGAGGGAGCCACCCTATTGAAGTTCATAGGGTTTGGTCATAAAGTGTATGTGTGGCACTGAGGAACACTACTGATTTCAGCACAAGAAAGACAACTCATCTTAGAGATAATATTTTTTTTCAGTGTATATTTAAAAACAGAGCTGTCAAAGGCAGTCAAAGGACTTTCTTGGTAGCCCAGACAGAGGAGTTGCAGCCTGTCCACCAAAACATACTGAATCTTTGTTTCAGCACACTCTTGCCTTCAGCTCCATAACTGACCCTCTGGTGATGGCCAAGCTGGCAGCCATTAAGTCATTCCCTCCCACAGCTTAAAAAAAAACACTATGAAAAGGAGATAGGCAAAAGAGAAGATGGTCTAGCCCCTTTTCCTTAGGCTGCAGGTATGCAGTTTCTTCCCATCTGGGCATTCATGCAGAGAGAAGCATCAGTTTGTCCCTGTGGCCAAAGCCCATTAAGTTGGCCTGGAAAGTCCTGTCTAGACATATTTTGACTGTGCTCAAGCACACAGGATGCTCCTGAGCTGTGCCATCTGGACAGTATCCGGGTTTTTC
>NW_009953694.1:901021-925308 GCF_000747805.2 Chaetura pelagica | reverse complement strand
TGAGCTTTTTACCAAGTGTGAAAACAAAACAGGATGTTTCCCAACTGTGAAAGGGAAAAGGCCAAAGATCTGAGTTTGGACTTTGCAAGCAAAAGGGAGAGAAAAAATGGTAGTTCCAGCATGTGCTTGCTAAGCAAAAGCAACTTCACGGTGCTGGGGCAGGGCTGCTTGCTTTATGCTCTGAGGTAACTTGCAGAGAAGTTCAATTCCTAGGGACTGGATTAAACAAACTTCACCATCTCTGACTCTGTATCTTTTACATTTGTACTTCCTACAGCAGGATCCCCTTGGCACCACAGTGTGCACCCAGCAGCACAGCGTGGGCAGTCCATACGTGGCAATTTGCATTGTACTGGCAATCAGCAGCAAACCTGAGCATAACTGGCAAGTTTTTACCCTTGCTGACCTCACCCATGAGCACAGGGAATGCCAGTGAGGGTGGGAGTGATGCTGCAGGAAATCCAAGTTACTAAATATATTAAGAAGCTCTGACTGAAACTTGGGACATATGCCTAATAATTTCAGAAAAGTCGGAGGCAAAAGTTTGATTTGGTCTAAAAACAATTTTCTTGCCCTGGTCCCATGTTAAAGTAATTCTGTATCATATTGCAAAAAAAAACCCAAAACATTCCATTGCTTGCAATCATATAGATGCTGAATTCCAAGGCAAATATCTGCAGTGATAGTCACTGAAATATCTAGTATTGAAATGAACTGGAAAGTGAGCCATTTTCTATATATTTTTTAAAATTAGAAATTTACACTCATTCTTTTCATGTTCATGGTAGCTGATGTAGTCATGGAAGAGTGAAATTGCAGCAATCTCTAAGTCCAATTTTGCATCAGTTGCTTTTCCAGACAAGTTAAATTTATGAGGTTATTATTTTTTCATAACTCATTATAAATTTGGATAAAAGTGGTCTCAGTTAAAACTTCGAGAGCTTTCGGTCTGACAGTGCTCACAGTAAACATCCTTGAGAATGCCAAGAAACAAATCAGCTAAGCCCTGGAAGAGCAAAATTGACATGCCTAGTAATTATAACATAAAAATCAGTAATTTTCATTAAAAAAACCAATCCTTCTTGGTAATTTCTAATGCATTTATATACTGGGCAAACCCAATAAAAACAAAACTATGTATGTACATACTTGAGTTTCTTTTAAATAGTTACCTGATACACTTTGCAGATTGTTTATTGAGAAAAATGCTCCTGTAAGTGAATTCTTTTGAATAGTTGCCCTTGGGAAGCCCTGTGACTGGAATAAACTAAAATAAAACTGGAGAAATCTGGAAGAGGAATAATTTTGCATTTGCCAGAAGATATGCTGGAAAACTATGACTGTTCCTAGTTTATATTTCTGCAAAGTATGTGATCCCAAAATGAGAAAACAGACATACAAGATAAAGAATGTATCCATAAATATCACTTTGGGACAGAATTCTATTTGAAGAAATAATTTCAATATTATTTTAGAGCAATGATGTCTCAAGAAAGGATGTTGTAATCACAGAAATGCCAGTGACGTCCTAGTGAAGAGCCAGGATGGAAAGAGAGGGGTGAATGGCCAGTCATTCATTGTCTCTTCTTCTTCTGCCCTGGAATCAGTCCCACCTCTACCATTAGTTACTAAAGTCACGCTATTGTTCCAAAAAGGAGGTGGTGGCAGGATTCCAGGCTTACACTGCCAAAACCCTATCCAATCCAAATGAGAGATGAAATCGTAGAATTAGTTTTCTTTCCAGCCTGTTTAAAAAAAAAAAAAAAAAAAAAAAAAAAAAAAAAAAAAAAAAAAAAAAAAAAAAGAAAAGAAAGGTTTTGGACAAACAAACCAGCAAAATTAAATTAAACATGTGACTGATAAATGAAGTAGAGGAGAGTGTATGGAGTCAAACTCTGGCTACTATAGCTACTTTAAAGTAGTGTTGGCTTCCATGCACTGTTATTACGCATCCTTTGCTGAAAACTGTACACCCTTCACAATTTTGAACCTCCTGTGTGTTTCCTCATATTTTCAATCAAATTATTACATACTAGAAATATGCATAAGGGAAATTATTCTACACATTTTATGGTGTGCTGTTGCTTGTAGCAGTAATTGAAGTACCTTTTCCACTTATGAAAGTACTAATTTTATTTGGTTTTATTGCTTTTCTAGATGCAATTATTTATTTAGTGTGTTTTGACTTTATTAAATTATGTTTACTATAGGAACATCATAAAAATGTATGAAAGCAACACATCAGCCACTACTGCCCAATGACCTGTTTTGGGGAATCTAGTGTTATTTTTCATATCCAAACATAATAGAATAAACTATGAATAAAGAGATAATCTACACTGGAAAACAATGCAATTTTGAGATAATATAATAAAACACCTGGACAATATGATTTCATAAATCTTAGTTCTAAAACTTACATGAGCTGGGCATTGGGTTGGCTATTTTAGGACATGTGGCATAACATGAAATACAATTAAACAGCAAAGGGGAAAGCATATACAGATTTAGCTTGCCCCTAGCAACTGATTTCTACAGAACAATGAAAATATTTCTGCTTCAAAAGATATACTGGGTCAGTCTTAGGAAATACAAAGTTTCACTCTGGCAGTGACCCAAAGCTTGTTTGTAAAGTTTTATCAGATTCCTTTTTAGGAGGTTTTCACATGCATTTTATCATTCTGTGTTCAGGGTCTGAGATGACACCCATTGAAGTTGGCAGCAAAACTCTCAGTACCTTCAAAGAGAGACTAGATGCTCTGTCATACACTAAGATTAAAGTCTTCAACATGTCCAGCCTCAAATTAGCTCCTGTATTGAGCCTCTGCACTACTACTGAATAGGTGGGCACTTACAGTTTTCAAATCTCAAAAGGGAAATTGAAGATCTCAAGAAAGACAAAACAACTAGAAACAGAGGCTGATATTCTCACTGGCTAGAAAGAAAGGGGAAATATAGACATTAACTAAATATTAAAGCAGGCGACCAAGATTTTTTTCTAACTCTTTAAGCCAAAGCCAGAATAGGACAGATTACTTTCTAAACTTTGTGGTTCAGTTCAGTTCCAACACATGAACAAATAAATAATAAAATAATAAAATAAATGTGTTATTTAATTTCCATTACATACAAGATCAGGCTGTGATCCACAGGAAGCCCTTTTACATCATTACACTGCAGAATTCAACGAAAGCAGGAAATTTGTGTAGTAAGTCAATGGTGAAGCATTTGATAGTGAGATCAAATAGGATGACCCATGCAAGAGGGGGAGGGAGGGAAAACCATGTACCTAATCATATGCAAAATATTACAGTCCTGCAGTGAGCCCTGCAAAGGCCTTTACTCACATGTACAAATCAGCTGAGTTCAACACCACCACTTGTAGCGGTAGCTACATGAAGTATTTCAGGATCAGATCTGCAGAGAAGAAATAAGAATAAATTAATGCTGGAAAAGTGTAAACTCATCCATCCAGAGGGAAACAACCTGAAATCCAGAGTGAGAGCAGTTGTCAAGGCAAAATGAGAATATTCCAGAGCAGTGCAAAAGACAGGAAGCAGGGGAGCACAGGGACGGATTTCAGAGGATATTAGATGTTTATCTTTTTAGACAGAAGACAATATAGTAATTATTCAAACACATTTCAAGGAAACAAGAATCATTTGTTAAATCAGAAAGAAATAAATAACAGTAAATAAAACATGAAGGAAACTCTTGACACTGGAAAATATTGTAAATTTCTTCATTATAATATTTAAGTAATGTATAGAAATTTGGTTTGTGACCTTTGAGTCATTTTTCAGTTTACAACTGACAAAGTCTTTCTTGGTCTTACAGATGCAACCTTTTCTATAAGGTATAGTCTAGTGGCTGCAAAAATGCGCATGGCTGAAATGTTTTTTGTATTGTTTAATTACCCTTTTTAGGCTTAAACTTGAGGACATCAGCTAGAACACAGAACCCAAGGAGATCAAAGAACAGATTCTCCAGTTTTTAACTCACACACAACCTTAGCACTTCATCATTCTCCTGGGAACACAGACTTTAATGTTCTACAGATGAACTGAAATAAATTTAAAGTCCCATGTATAATTGAACAGGAACTTTTGTTTGTTGCTACATTTTCTGGCATAAATTCGGTATGAGCAACCCACTCCCAGCTGATGAGCCAACACACACAAAAGAATACAAGACGAGACTTTCCTCCTCAAAGCCACCTCACTGAGTCTGAATGAAGTCTCTAATAGCAGTAGGCAGCTTCTGTCACCCATGTGAAATTTGTTCAGTAAATTTTCTTGATACCTTTTCTCCTAGCTAAGTTTTATAGTTTTAAGTCTAAAGCTCAACCTGCATCATACATCAGACAGCTTTGGCACTATGGCCTTTCTTCTAGACTCTGAACTCATCTATAGCATGGCAAAAGTGATGAAATCCCATTGGAATGACAGTAACAAAATTCTATCCATTTTTGCTGCCTTCTGCATATTTTTAACATGCTTTTTTGTTCTATTAAGAAGCATAAAGAGAGATATTTAGATGTGCTGTGATTAGAGATGTAACCGGCTCGAGGTTTACAGCTGGGAAGCAAATCTGACATATATATTTCAAATTATGAAATCTGTAATAACTAAAATTTAATTGGGAAATTTAGTATTAAAGAGGCTGAACATCTTGCTAACACACATCTTTCATAGCTGAAATATCTGAATTTTCAAACTGAAGTGTTGTTTGAAAAACAAGGAGAAATTGGAAATTAACCTGAAAATCCTACTACTTCCTATTTTTAATATTATTTTTATTTTATCTTCTATGAACTAACTCTAGTGCAGAGGAAACTGATTAACAGCATAGTGGAATTACCATGTGTGAGAGAAGAAATATAGCCCATTCTATAGAATATTTTGGGCATGGTGTATATTCAGTGTAACAACATTCTAACTGTAACTTCTTGGTTCTGTTTTCTAGCCAAAAATTGCAGAGGAGAATTTAACATACGCTGAACTTGAACTGATGAAGCCGATTCAGGAAGCCAAAGGCATTCCCAGTATGACAGTCTATGCACAGATACTCTTTGAGGAGAACAAGCTGTAATAGTTCATGTCTGTATAAATATCCTTTGTCTGTGTTCTATTTAATTCTTGCTGTGCTGTCTATTTATAAAAATAATGTAAATGTCTGTATTTTTTTATTTCCATTCATGCGCTTCTATTTTTCTATGAGACTTTTGAACAAATCGTAGTTGAAAGTAATCATAGAAAAAGCAGCTGTTCTACAAATGACATCCCAGAGACAGCCTTTGTAGTGTTTGTCACCCCTTTTTTAAATTGACTGAAGTTGCACCTGGGGTATTTTCAATACTAAACTTTATTCCTTTGGTGCTAATGTGATGAGTTCAGTTGCAAACATCAACATCCTAGCAATCTTCAGAAGGACTAGTGGCAGGATCCATGCACATCAACCTGCTTCTGAAGACAAAGACCACTGGCAAGTAAATTTGTCAATTTAATGCTTATTTTTCCATCAGCAAAACATTAACTCAATAAAGCTGAGCCTTTTTTTTTTCCCCCCCTACAGAAAAGGAAAAACTAAAATTACTTTTTCTGCTTTCCCCCTCCCCTTCAGAAATAGTTATAAAAAGGGTTTGTGTTTTATATTATAAAATTCCTTTTCTAAATTACATTGTCTTAAAAAAGTTACTTTTAGTAAAGTACTTCTAAGCCCTTGAAAAAAAAAATAATCCAAAGGAAACATGTGTAGTTAAAACACTTATTATTTGAGGAAGAATAATTATATTTTGGGAATATTTTTCAGCATTTGATCTTTTTTTAAATTCTGTTTGGGAAGAAAAAACTTCATAGTGAGTTAGAACTTATGACTATGGCTTAGAACCAGGACACTGCCTTCAGGCTGCATCAAGACTGCTGCTCCCAAGCCTGCAAAAGTTTTCTTCTTTGGTCTACATTACTGAGCTGCTGATCTAGAGGAAAAATCACACAGCTTTTCCTTTATTATCCTTTATTAATGGAGCAGTCTCTGTTAAGGCCCTGCTCATTTACTTTGGAGTAATTTCTTTGGAAAGACCAAGGTTTAGGAGATAGGGAAAACAGCCTAAGGTGAGAACACAAAATACTTTCTCTTCATATCTTGATAACTGAGGAGGGATTCTTCCTTTTCCTTTGATACATGTTCATAGAAAACTGTGTATGCTATGGCACCCTGGGCCTTTCCATCATGGACAGCTGGATTGATGTTTTCAGCTCCTAAGTCTCCAGTGCCCAGATTCTACAAAAGCTCAGCGAGAATCAGGTGTCCAACATCTTTCAGCCCTTAGGAAGCTTTAGGCCTTGAGTAACTGCAGATTTAATGGAGAAGTAAAAACTTGGCTCTTAAGCTTACCATCAGGCCATGGAGATCTGATACTTGCCATGTCCCAGGTCTCCAGCTCTGGAAGGGAGCCCTTTGACAGACCACTCCTTCAGCAGTAGTTAGTATGGATTTTGGAGTAGTACTTGCAGGCCTTGGGTTTTGAAATCCTAACCAAGGTGATCCAAGTTGCTTCCTGTGTTACAGGTTAGGCCTTTTTAGAGATAAAAGAACTTCTCACCAGGGCTTAGAGCTCAACTGGGAACTATTGCCCCTCATCGAAGCAGGCCAGCTTTTATAAATAGGTTTGCTAATAATTATTTGCATTTTTAATATTTGCATTTGTGAGCTTTCAAGAAAATGTTAGTTTAATAATTTCATTATCCCAGGAGTTCAATCACTCATCAAAACAGCATGGTATCTTTCCTAGTTCTCGGATTGGTTAATGGACTTTCAATAACAATAGCAATCAACTTGCTGACCAAAAAGAAATTAATGCTAAAGAGTGATCTAACATTCAAGGATCAATTTTAGAACAGCCAGAGTTTGACTATTCAGAGAAGTCATCTCTTATGCAGACAGCTATAAGGAAGGCCTTAGAAAAGTATAGAACTTATTAGTGATTTCCTTGGAATTAAAACTAAAACTCTAACACATTAGTGAGTTGACCACTTAGTTGTGAAAACTTCTAAAAGTTTGGTATATAGACATTCCTTTTACATACAACTCATTACATACAACAAGTCATTGTGCCCATTGTTAAAAAAATCCTTTACTGTGTGTTTATGCCCAGTATTTTAATGAATACCATTCTTTGTGTATTAATATTCTATACATTCTTGCTTATGTTTGATATCTAATTCCCTGAAATTATAGTTAATTGAACTAAATAAATTACCTTTTTGTTTTGTTTTTTTTGGTTTGAGACAAGTTCTCTCATTCTGTGTAGGATTTATTGGAGAATGATTCAAGGACATGGTTTTATCTCATACTCAGCATTTAGACAATCTCAATAGGTGGGAATTTAATTTTTCATTCTGCAGAAATTTCTATTATTTTTAAATGGTTTCCATTTGTGACTGACTTCAAATGACAGCAGAATCCTGAAAGGCAAGAGACCAGCTGAGTGAAAGGAGGCTAGGAATACTACTCAGGAGAACACCTGTTTTCCTGAGCAGACATTTCCTATGCATTTTCTTGTGCAATGTCTACTCTAACCAGATTTAATAATGTCAGATCATATAATTGGAGAAAGAATAACATCAGTCTTTACCCTGCAATTAATTGTACATCTTTAAGTGTCAAAGCAACTCACTTGAAATACTCCAGAGGAAAAAAATCCAACTGAGCATACTGTGCTTTAGTAGGAGAAATGCAGAATTAAGTTGGATTCATCTCCTCCTAACAGAAGCTGGAAGGCCAAATTAATCTCTGGCCTAACTCCCACTGCCTTCAGCAGAACAGCAGCAGAGTTCAATGCAGTCCACTGTTCTTTTATGATGGGAGCTCCCATGAAGACTCTTAATAACTTATTAAGCAGTAGTTAGAGTCTGCAGAATCATACTGGTTTTTTACTCCTGTTGTCATTGGTAAAACATGGCCTAGTGCTGAAATTTTACCAAATACAACTCTATTAGCTTCACACCAATTTAGTATCAGATTATTAAATGTTAACGTAGTGTGCCCTATAGCTTTACGAAGAATTAGAGATGTTTACAGCTTTTGTTAAATGCACCTTGTTCCTTCACATTAAATTTTATTACTCGAATCCTCCATCAGCAAATAGGAGTAAATCATATTAGTGTCATGGGCTGTGTGTGGGTTGATTCTGCAGCTCAAGGAAAAGGTGTTTTATTACTCTTTACTACAACTTTCTAAGGTGTAGGTGTGGTCAAAATGCCATTATCTTTGCAATTACAAGCAAATTATTTGTTTTAGAATAGCTGTAACATAATTGTGGGGTTCTCTCAATTAAGAAGTTAAATTGGTCTACTTAGCTGGGGTTTGGCCAGCTTCTGCTGGCACAGAAGGACTTAGACCAGATAAGGCCTCATTTCATGCCCTATTCATAGGTCAAATTCTGCTTTTTGAGGGCTTCTCCAAAACACCTCTGATGAGTAACATCAGGGTGCAGAGATCTTTTTTTGTTTCAGTTTAATCTGACAGGGTAAAATCCTGAGTTCCACTGCGTAGCAATTACTCTTTTCAGTTTCTTGCACTTAGCTGAAACGTACTCACTTTGTTTGCTTTGTTCCACCATCTGGACTTGACTCCATTTTACTACCTTGACTGGAAGGCAGAGGAGATCAAAAGACCACATGTCAGCAGAAGACTGAGTTTGTGTTATTCCTCTCAGGAGGAGGGGTAAAAAAAAAAAAAAAAAAAAAAAAAAAAAAAAAAAAAAAGGGACATGGAACAGATTTTGAGATACCAGCTAGTCCATCACTTGATCTCAAAGCTGGAACAAATTAATCTGACTTAACCTGGTAGAGGTTGGTCTAACCTTTTTTTAGAAACGTAGGGTGATCATGTTCCCTTGTCTTCCCACCATCCATTGCCACAGATGTCGAAATTCACAATGTTTCCAGTATAGGCTGCACCTTCTTGCCTTTTTCCCTATAGACACAGAACATCTCCCTTTCCTCTTAACAGCCTTCTCCACATTTAAGGACTGTTGAAGGGAAGATTGAAAAGAGAATTAACAGCCTCAGTTCTTTCAGGCTTTCCTCTTGTAAAGAACAAATGATTCCCAACATTGCTTCTCTAGAAAAGATTAATAAATTACGTTAGAGAAAACCGGCCTGAAAGTTCAGGGAATGTTAGGTTGGATTCTGAGCTGGCTTTGCAGATCTGAGTTTGAGCACAGCCCACAGAGGAAAATACATTTGCACAAAATGCACCATAGCTCCAACTTGTGAATCTCAAACAACTCCTCTCTCTCCTTGGATGCCCCAGCTCTTCCAGCGAGCTTCACAGCAGTTTCACCTTTCAGCCTTTCCACTCAGAGCCAAATGCTGAAGCAATGGGCTTTGTTGACTGCGTAGCAACAGGTAGGGCAAAAACACTACCTGTCTTAGCACCATATTGTGTTCAATCTCTCCCTCATCAGTCTTGTCGGGCTGTTTGCAAACCCCGTAAGAGGCTGTTCAGTCTTTGACCACCCCGGTCAGAAATCTTTTGGCAGCACTTTTTGAGCCTCCAGCTGAGACTTGCTCAGGTTTTCATTTTAGTACATCACACAGCTAGACACTGCAATGACATTTCTCCCTGCTGTGCAGGACCTGGGACTCTCCTGCATCTCACACCAAGGAAGCAGGAGGTCATATGCACAGAGTCTTCCACCTGGAAACTGCTCATAACCATCTGTGAGGGGATTTTTCAGGCAGCCAGTTAAGCAGCTTTACAAATCTCATTCCCCTGCACTAGTCTTGTGGGAGACAAGTAAGTGGAGAACCGTGACCCAAGTGCTCAGATCAAAGAGGATCAAAAAGATTGACAGCCAGCTGTTAGTATTCTATATGGCACCTCAACTCCTTAAATGGTCCTGCCTTGCAATGGCACTCGGTTCTCACACAAACATGCTCTTCAAATCCCTCAGGCAAAAATAGCTATGCCCACTTCTACCTCTATTTCCTCCTTGCTTGCTCTCAAAGAGCAACCATAGGACAAAAGAGCTCTATCCCACCAGGAAACTAACTCAAAAGCCAAAATTAGTAAATCATTGTGCACATGATGACAGGAAATGGCAAAGGCCACTCCTATGTATCACTATAAAAAATAACATTAATTGGGATGCTTTGCAATTTCCTGTACAACCCATAATTAGGTTAGATAAGAAACTAGCAGTGTCTAAGTGCTATAAATGTCTAAATTAAGTTATTTTGAAAGTGCTCGGCACTTTGACATTTGAGAGTTCAGAGTAATTGGGGTATTGAAATAAAATTGCTTCTGTTATTTAAAAGGTCATTATCTTCTTCGGGTAGATATATGAGGACTATTTTCCACTCTACTGAGCCGTTCTATTTGGTACAATTAGACCTGCTTGAGTAGATTTCTAGTGGGCCTCCTCCCACTTATCACAGTCCCAGCACTTCCACAGGTAAGGGCCTGTAAATACACAGCTCAAATACAGAGTATATATTCAGCTCATAACCAGACTCTGAAGAGCCAAGAGTTGCCCAGACCTTCAAACGGACACGGACCAGAAACACTACAGGCTGCTACACCCAGCAAGGCGGCAACTAAGTCCTTACACAACTAAAGTCAACAAATGCCAGGTTACAGGGAGAAGCCAGCCGGCCATACAGACAAAGGCTTTAGAGTCAATCAGGATTTCACCTTCCTAACCACATTACCTCATACTCTGGTTATTTCAGTAACACTACTGGAATCTCTTGTTTACAACATGCTTGCTGAGCATCCCACCAAAACTGGAGTAGGTGTTGGCATATGACTTTTTGTTGTCCTTTCTGGCCATGGTACAGATATACAAGGGAAAAAGCAAAGTCCTTAGAGCCTCCTGCCTGAACTGAACAAGAAATTCCTGACCTGAAACAGGGACAGTTTCCATGTTGCTGTTGCAGTCACTGACAGAGAGAAAGCATCTCCCACATCAGTAAGAGCTCACAAGGTTCCTTCCACCACAGGACTCACCAGGCATCCTCAAGCTCCAGCCACCCAGCCAGCACAGTCACTGCTGCTCCCTCAGTGACTGCCCTACACCAACAAGCCTCCACATGCATGGGGTTACAACAGTTGTGTATGAAACAGAGTGACCCCTGGACACAGGCTGTCCCCATCACAAGGCCTACATTTGTTCAGTACTCGTTACAGCAAATATTACTCATGGTCACCAAGATCCCAATGTACTGCTGAAGGCTGCCTGGTTCTGGATTCCAGGTTTCCATACCAGTGCAGGGAATGAGGGGGTTTCCTTTTTAAAAACTCCATGCAGCAATTTTCCAGGAGCCTCCTGACACTTTGGAAGAGGCTGAGGACAATCTGCCTATTAGGAGAAAAGCACAGAGAAAGTTGGCATTCCTTCACCAGTCCTGTTCCCTCACACATCCCTATCAGCCTGGTTGACTTAATTGATGATAATTACTATGCACACATTTGAAGAGTGACACCAGTAATGCAACAACTAGTCTGATTCCTAAGTGGTGTGTGATCATAAGTGAACAAATTACTCCAGCTACCTGACTCACCAGTGCTTAATACCAAGCGAGAGGAAATAAGAGAGCTAGGATTGTGTCCAGACATTTCTGGGCTTCTTTTTCAACTTCCTTGGGATGTCCCTTCTGAAAGACGAGAGAAAAACACAAACAGGCTGCATTTTCATACAGAAGGGATCATATTCCTGCAAATCATTTTAGCTTATATGGCTCTCAGATAACTTTTCTTGTGACAGCCATAGGCTATCATGAATGAGGTGATCATCTTACCAATACCATCTTGTAACAAGCTTTGAGATCCCTGTATGAAAAGGACTTGGGAAAACTAGCAAGCATAGAGTGACAATCACAGGAGAAACTTTCCTGTGGGAGTTACAGATGGGTTTGTATGGATTTCTCAGAAAAGCTTGGAACAAATTCTTTTTTGTGAGGCTTCTTTTTATGGGGTCCTGCAGTGCACAGGCAGCTCTGCAAATATTGCCTTACCAGCATTTAGTAATCAACAGAAACCAGACAGTATTTAATGCTCACTCCAACATTTGTAAGGCTTCTATTCTGAAACAAAGCAGCAAGACGGTCTGTGCAATAACTAAATAAGTGTGATTAAGGCATTTTAGGGTTTATGGCCCTTGATTAGATTAAGCTGATTTTTAAAGTCACATAAAGGTTCTGTTGTTCCACATTTCTCTTCTTGGTTTCCCTGCAGGGCAGAGTTAAGAATGTGCCTTATTTCTGCATTTCTTACGCTAATGGGATTGGATTTCTTTTAAGGGTAATTCTCACCCTGAGCTACTTAACCCTTGCAGAAGTTGGCTCTGAGATAATTACAACACTTTGATGATGTTTGCACTATGCCATTTACAGTGACAATGGAGATATGCAGAAAGTATTTGCTGTGAAATTCTCTACCTGCTTAATTTTTCAAGCATATTCTAGATCTGCTACCCCTACATCCCATGCAGCCATTAGAGAATCAGTATCCCATCAGGATGCCCATCAAGAAGGCACCACTCCTGCCCCTGAGCCAGCACTAAGCTACCTCCACATCTAGAGCTGACAGAAATCCATGGACATTCATAATTCACCAAATACACAGGAAACCAATACAATTATAAAAGTAGATGCTTGTAAGACTTGTAAGGTTTCACAGCTAATTGTTAAATCATGTATTAAAAATTTCTAGCAAAAACTTAATGTCACAGAGACTTACCTTCAGAAAAATGTCCAGGAAGCATTGTACTACTGTCTCCCACACTGGCTGAATATGACATAAGGAATTTGATGACTCCAAGATGCTTATGTTTGTGCCTTAACTCTACAAGCAAGAAGTGGTGCTTTTGGTATTCACAGTATGCATTGCTTCCCATCACTTACAACTTGGGAAATATCCTCTAGAGATAGAGAAGAAACCAAAACTTTCTCAACCAAGCACTGTTGTACAGTAAATCCCTCCTAATCAGAATTTTCATCAGGAAACATTCACATCTGATTTCTATCCAGTTGCCTTTTGTATTCTCCAAAATTACAACTCCCTGAATATTAGAATAACCTTGAATCAGAAAGACATTAATTCTTAACCTGCTGAATTCCATTCATACATGCATATTCTGGATTTGTTCTCTGTGATCCAGACCAACAGCTGATGAACCTCATCCTTCTCTTGAGGATGTAAAAGAAATTACATTGGGCACAAGGAGATGGCCCTGTTAAATTCATTCATGGCTAGCCAACAGCTTGCTACCAAACAAAGTCAGGCTGATGGCTAGAGCACTGGAACCATTAGTGCTGCTGTCCATGTTGCAAAGTAGGTGCCAATGCCAACGCCAGCTCTAGGAATGGGAGTAGCTGCTATTGGTAAAGATACGTTACACAAAAAGGCTAAAGGAGGAGACATAACTAGCAAGCTATCAAGATGCCTACTAGGTAAAAAAAAAAACCAAAACAAACACAGGTAGTGAGCTTCTTTCATGGTTCTTAATTAGCTCAGTAAAGCTGTATTCACAGTTTACAGGAGTCCAAGTCTTGCTGTCCATGTATCCAAAACACAGCTTATTTATAAGGACTGTACAGACAGGGAAGAAGGAAGACGCAGTGTACTTAAACTGTTGAATTCTGTGGCAATTGATCTTCTTGAAGTCCTCAGAAAACAAGAAATATGGGGGTGGTCCACCTCTGCTTCAAAGGGTCACTTTGATTGCAAAAACACCAGCTTTTTGGCTTGTTTTCAGTGTCTGTTTCATTGACCACACAAAAGACAGTATTTGAGTCATCAAGTCATGTACTTGGAGGTTAGAAAGGAGAACCAGCCAGGTCATCTGTGTAGACTTAATGCAGACTTCCTTGTATATATGCATCATGACCTAGCCTCTAATTACTACATTTTCCACAGGCAATTACCTCACTCACTGTGGAGGTTGTAGGGAGCTGTGGGGTGGGCTGGGGAGAGTACACAAGTATCTCAGTATCTTAGCACTCTGTGAAGAGGAAGCTCTTTGCCACAGGAAGTCTTGCTCATTCAGCAACATAAAGCAAAAGAGGAGTCATGAACAAAGCAGTGCCCTACAGGAAAAAGAAAGTTAATGGTGATGAAGACTAGTAAAAACTTGTCTTCAAATCCAGATTCCTCCTAATGATGATGGCAACTCTCGTACCAATATTTTGACCTATAGCAATTCCTCATATTCCTCAATCTCTGGCAGTCCAGTTCTGCACATAAAGGATTTTACTCTTGCAGTGCTAACTAGTTCCAGTGCAGTGGAAATCATAGAATCATAGAATCTTAGGGGTTGGAAGGGACCTCGAAAGACCCTGCCAGAGCAGGGTCACCTAGACTACATCACACAGGAATGCATCCAGGTGGGTTTTGAATGCCTCCAGTGAAGGAGACTCCACAACCTGGGCAGCCTGTTCCAGTGCTCTGTCACTCTTACAGTAAAAAATTTTGTTCGGATATTCACCTTGAACCTCCTATGCTCCAATTTACACCCATTACCCCTTGTCCTATCACTGGTCATCACTGAGAAAAGCCTAACTCTATCTCCCTGACACTCACCCCTTACATATTTGTAAACAGAAATCAGAGAAACAGAAATCAGAGAACACTCCTGGCTGGATAAAGGCACCACTGTTAACCTGGGAATTCCTTCCTTCACGTAAGGAGAAAAAGTGGAAAAAGAGATATCAACATACTTGTAAGTCAGTAAGAAAAAAGATACTGCAACAAATTTACTTAACATCTGTTTGAAACCTCAGTATTTTCTCATCTAGTGGCATTAAAATTAGAATATGTTATTTTATTAAGCTACATTGCTCTTCGGCATAATCAGAGCAGTTTTATTTGCTATTATTTGTGAAATACAATGCATTATGCCAAATTCAGTATCTAAAATAACATATAAAATACAAAAGTTTTCTCAGAACAAATACTGCAAAATCTTATTGTCTATGTGCGTGTCTGTCAGCATCTCTCCAACTTTGGAGTCCATTCTCTAATTGCAATCACAGTTGACTGCAGGGTCAGTCCAACAACTCCTTTGAGATTCAGTCATAGCCTTTCAGTTTCTCTGATTCCTTCATGCTCTGAAGGGTAATTTTCTCTCCATCTGAAAGGCTGAATAAACAAGGATTCTTGGCTATTTCTTCCTACCCATCTACAGACCAGCAGCAGACTCTTCCCCAGTCATCACCAACTAGGAGCTTGGAGGAATTTCTTGAGAAAGAAAGAAAAACAGAAAAATGTTTAAGAACAAGATGCAAATAGGATCAAGGTTTTCTCCTGTATATGTAGCAATTAGAAGGATGCAACATTCAGGGGAGTAGGTTACCATTAATGTTAAATTTGAAGACCAATGATACAGAGTAGACAAAGATTTGTGCTTCAAAGGCGGCACTTAGAACTGGACCCAAACTTTTCTGGAGGTCAGAGGGTTAGTTGTAGACAATCTAGCCAGATCAGAAGCTCTTACCCTTCTCTGAGACTCTATGAATGCTAAATAATTTGCTGGCTAGATTCAGAATTCAGACTTGTTATCACATAATGTCATGGCTTCAGCCACTGAAAATTCTGCTGCCTGCAGTGCCACCAACACTAATGAAATTAACTCTGCCTCTCAAGCTTTCCAACTTTCAACACATACAAACATCAGTCACTAACTGTTCTGAATCCAAGCATGCAGAATATAGGAATAATTTTAGCAGCTATCAAAATGCCAAAACTTTTGGAGGGAAAGACAGCAACTGTTTTACGGTACATAATAACATTCTGGAATACAAGATTATAAATATCACAGTCAGACAAAACTGCAGGAGGGAGATTGAGTAAACTAAAATACTTCTGGCTGTGCAAACTGAGTAGAGTTAAACACCAAAGCTGCCCTTTGGCCAAAAACTTCCTGTTTACATTTTAAGAACACAGTATTTCCAAGCAACTCAGGATAGTATTTTTTCTGTGGTGCAGTGGAGCATCTACTGGTCTCTAAAACTATTCTGGCTGATACTTTCTATATCTCTTGCATTGTCTCCTATTTGACTACTGACTATCCCAACACTCTTCACTTAATACACTTAGCCAGACCAGCTCCCAGAGTGCTTGCATTTGGCTAAGACAGGGTGATTCAACTAAAAGAAAAAAAAAATTAAAAGTAAAATAACAACAAAACAACCCATCAACAACAAAATCCAACCCCTGCAGTAACAGAAATTCCAGAATAGAACTGAGCACCCCAACTCTGCCAGGCATTGGCCACAATACACAGGAATGGAGAGTACCTGGATACAGCCAGTGCTGTCACTGCAGGGCTGGTCTTACTTGGTTTTCCAGTCAAGGCAAGGCTGGGATTCAGCTCCCGACAGAGAACAAGATGTTTTCCACACTTTTTACCTGTTGTACGGTTAAAAAAAAAAATAATTTAAAAAATTTAGATAGTGTCTAGGGACAGCATGGATGGGATTGTTATTATTTATGGTCAGCAAGTTGTTAAGTTGAAAACAAATATATTTAATCTCAGCATGTGAAGTAGCAAAATAGGCCCATCCCAATTTAATTTGTGGCTATGATAGTTACATGTGCTGACATGCGGCTGTATCAATTGTGTGCTAAATTGGATTTGTGTATTATTGCTTTCTAAATTGCATGCCTAGTTCAGCAAAATTGTTCATCAGTTTTCACTGGCTCTATGCTTAATAAGATGCCCCACAATACCTTGCTGCCAGGATATAATACAGCCCATAATTGTCTAGTAAAAAGAAATTATATAAAGCCCTGGTATTATCAACTTATCCAAATCTGCTCATAACTGAATCAATAATTAAATGCTGAGAACATTCCACATACACACACATACATACACACACCCCCCTAACAACATAACTCAATTGCTGCTACTTTGGTCTTCTTAATGACCGTGTTTTGTATTAATTTTATTTTTTTTAATGCGCAGAATGAGATGTGGGAATATTTGGCCATTTAGAATAATTCTGAAGTAATCTGGATACTTTAAGGGAGCATGTCACTGCTTTGATTACACCTCTCAACTTCTTAATAAAAAATGCAGTTGCTGTATGCATCTGAGAACATGTGGGAACAAGTGTGTGTGTCTACACATCACCACATGCTTGGTCAATGCTTGTTGTCTTTTATGATCCTCTCCTAAAAAGAAACAAACAGGAATATTCTGCTGTGCTCTCATGGGCAGCTTTTAAGTTCTGGTTTGGAGAATTGTTTAAAATATAAATGTTAAAAATAGCTAAAATCTCACTTTGCTCAGAGGCATTCCTATGCAATTGTACCTGAGGAAATAGGACATGGACATAAATGCTATAGGAAGTTATTGGCCAGAATTTAATAAATTCTTAGGATAAATTGGATGCTTGTATGTGCAAAAAGAATCTGAAAAATAAGTGCATAATACTACAAGGATTTTGGAAGGATTGATAAGTCTTTTGCTTTGATTTATAGCAATCTGGTTAGAAACCACAATGAAAGCAAATATGTAGCTACCACAGTCAGACCATCTTATATGTGGCATCTCTGTTGTTCCTGCATCTTCCCTGGAAGCATCTGACACTAGCTACTCTCGGAGACGCAAGGTAGGATGGGCATCTGGTCCGGTGTTTCCAATATGCCCCTGTATGTATAAAGTTTCACGCAGCAATCTAACTAATGTAGATGCTAAGTTCCATGAACAGCTGAACTTCTGAAGATCTCAATGGCAATGCCTAATTACTATATAATATCTTTTTATGCAGATGTTTTATCTATAGCTCTACAGTCATGCAGTTTTTGTGCCTAAAATTGAAGTAATGGAGAGTGTCTGTAACGAGGATCATTGCAAATAAGTGGTGCAAATGATACATACTAACACCACAATTTTTCTCTCTTATAAAATGTGCGGTGCTATTTAGAATGTGCCTTTAAAGCTCCCTGGCAGGTTTCAGCTCCTGTATTTGTTAGAACAGAGAGGCAAGCTTGAATTGTTTTTAATACCAGTCAGCACTGTAGCCCCATCATCTTGTTAACCTCAGCTCTGTGACAACTCCAAGGTATCAGCTTCAGTTCAGCACAACTTTGAATAAACAGCTCCATGCATTAGAGCATGCTGCTGGGCTCCCACTGGTTTGAAGGGCCTCTGACCTCCTCTAAGGTGGCAAAGACAACAAACTTCCCCGTTCCACCTCAGAGCAGGATTTGGCATTGTACATTCTGACATTATGCCAGAATACTTTAGTACAGGCCATCAGCAGGAGTGCCAAGGGAACCAGTTTTCTGGAGGGAGGAAAGTTCATTAGTTTCATAGTTTTATGCAGAACAACCCATGACAAAGTCTATGAGGAATCTTTCAGCTTCATTCACGCAGGATGTGTCCTTGAGACTGGTGGTGCTAGGCATTCTCTGTGTGTCTAAGCCAGGCAGTGGCTGCCCACTGCTTCTGCTGCTGGTTACAGTAACACTTCACCAGTTGCCTACACCATTTCCCCTTCATATCATTGTGCTCACACACCCTCTTCTTCCTCGCAACCAAACAGGGTATGCAGCACACAGTCACACTACAGTTCACAGCCCACCCTATGGGTCATACCTTTCTTACCTGGCTCTTCTGTTGTGACTCCCTGTGATCTCAGTTCAGCAGCTTCATCTGGGCTACTGGTATATTCAGTCTTCCACAGCTGCACCAGCAAGGAGGTAAAAAACAAAAAATCATGAATTATAACAATGCAACAATAGAGGGATGTGGCTGCCTGCTTTCCAGCAAGGAGTAGAAACTGGTTTCACAGTCATCTCTCTCCCTCTGCCACTGTGCTGCCTCGTGTCACCCTGGAGAATATATGCAGGGAATTGGTGGAATTGTGAGGCTGACACTCTCATGAGGATCCCAGTAACCAAGGAAGCTCTCCAATCAGGTTGGAAGTGGAACCAGCAGTGAATTCCTACTCCTGAGAAAGTATGACTTAATAAATTGAGCGGTGAATGAACTATCAGAAAACAGACTAACCATATATATTTTAATATAAATTTATATTTATATGCAATTTTTGCCTTCAAAACCAAACCAGAATGATGAGCACATTTCCAAAACTCTTCCTGAATGGCAAAAAACTCCTTCATTCAGGAGCATAAAAGTTGATAAGAAGTAAATATTTTACTCTGGTTTTCTGCTGTTGCCCTGTGCTACCCTGTTAAGAAAGTGCTGGCATGGGCTTTTAGCATCTCTATCTCTCCATTTAGAATGCAAAATTCTGCTTCTATAATGAATCAGGAATTCCTTCCTTCTCTCCCATTTACATACCCTCACCACTCCATCTGTGCTTCCTGTGATGATGATGCTGCGTGTGTCCCAGTCCATCACTTCAGCAAAGCAGCAGCAAATGACACGGCTTTCAGGGCTGCAGGTGGTGTTAATGCTTGCAAGAAGCTCACCATTGACTGTCCACAGATATAGGTGAGATCCAGCACAAGAGATAATATCACCCTGAAACAAAGCAAGGAACTATGTTTCAAAATCCTATGCTCATCCTGTTTGTAACTTTTAAGTGCTAATTATAAATTAGAATTGCTCTGACTCAAATTCTGACTTTTATTCTAGGCAGATGATGTAAACCAGAGAAAAAAAAAAAAGTTTTCCTCATTAAAAATACTGACATTTTTACATCATAGAAACCCAAGCCAATCATCTCAGATTTAGCAAGATAATGCAGAAACAAAGCTTTTTTGCATTTTAAATAAGAAAACATTTATTTAAATGTTCCCATTCTATTTTCCAGAAAACCCAGGATTTTAGTAAAAAAAATAGACTGACTCATGTAGCTACTGTCAGGGACAGGGACTGTGCATAGGTGATGCATTGCACAGGTTTTGGGCAAGGACCCTTGCGCTTTTAAGTTTTACAAATAAGCATTCTCTTACACAAGGACATGGTGTTCACCTATTAAGCTATGAAGTCTTTGGTGATTTCACAATACTCCTCTGCCCCTCACAGGGAGCTTAATGTCATCACATTTTCAGACTGTGCTTTGCATTTGACCAACGACCAGCTCAACATTCTGTGAGCTGCACTTCCGATGCAGAAAATATCCTTCACAACTGAATGTCTCCTTTTCTCTCCCTTCTGTGCAGCAGAACAGTCTTACCCAGACTACACTTAAGGAGCAAATACACAGGCAAGAAACACACCAGGATCCAATGCTGCAATTTTAAGTTATCTTATCAAAAGAGCATTTTGATCAAGTTGCCAACTGAAATTTCAACCAACCTTTCTATACTTGATGCATATTAAGAACCAGCTAAATAGAAATCCATCAGCAAAGTCATCTAATTCTGTCAAAGGCCAGTGTGCCCTTAAATTAGCAGCACATCTGGTTTAAATCAACTAACACAGTATCTCACCCCTGCCTGAGTTGGGGCCAGAGCTCTTCACACTGCAGGGCAGAATTCTGAAGATAAAACTAGGATAGCACATTCTAAACAGAGCTGCCAATAATTAAAGAGTTTAAATTTAAACTACCTTATCTGCATGAGAGTACATAATGTCCAGGAACCTGGTAATGGTATAAAGTATCTTTCATGCCCAGACAAGGGATTTGAAACTAACTAAAATCATGACTTACAACAAGCTTTTACAATCCTCCTTAGCTTATAAACTTTTTGACACCGCCCTTCTATTTTATGTGTACGTGATAAAAACTCTGTGAGGTTTGGATCTATAAATGGTTTCTAGATGCTCAAGCAAATACAGAAACCAAGAATCACGTAACAAAGAGCTGCACAGGGTTTTTATTTCACAGTAAAGTATGTGGTTCAGAAATTGGTGTCCTTTGCTGAATTTTACAGGAAAAAAACTTTATCAAACACGTAATTTTGTGTCAATCAAAATATTTAATTTAGCACAATATAAACATTTTGTTTATATATTTATCTTACAAGACATAAACATATATAGAAAATTTAAGCAAAAATACACTTCAGAAGTAAAAATCCTGTTCTGCTAATGTCAAAAGAATTTAATCATCCACAACTTACAGACCCCTTAATCTTTTTCTCCTTGAAGTTTCAGTCATAGTTTCCTAAGTTTTTTTCTTCCTTTAAATGAACCTTTCTGCAGACTATTGTCCAATCAGTTTAACCATTTGCACTCCAACAAGCTGGTGAACTTCATTTGGATCAACTACCAGACTGTTCCTGGCACAGACCATCTCACTTTTGGACAGCTCCAGAAGAGGAGCTAAAAGCTACTGACAGTAGTGGGCTGGTACACTGAAAGCAGCTGACATCCTTCTCTTGGGGTGTGAAGCCCATGCTCTTTGCCAACACACCCACTCATTTTCTACATGCTTGACACTGCTTCAGGTGACTTCATAATGGACCAAACCTCCATTACTAACCTTCTGACTGCATGGTTAATAAAGCTCTGATATGAGATTACTATTTTTGCACAAAGAAAGTAAAGAATGTCTGCCCAATTTCTTATTGCTAAGAACTCAATTTTGCCTCTCTTGGTACAAGCTCTGGTACTGAATCCAACCTTGAATGGCCTGAGCAGCTGGAATCCTGCTCTACTATATTAAGAAATACAGAAAATACAAATGCACAAGTAACCGTTTTGGAAGGTAGAAGACTGGAAAAAAGTCTCATCCAGAGTGCTTAGTGTAAAATCCAATACAGGGATTTTCCCATCAACAGGCACACAATTCTAGGCAGGCACATATCCCAACAGACCGCTATTCCCATTGCTGTTAAGAGCCACTTTCATACTTGAGAGTAGAAAGGAAAGTAGAAAAAGCCAACACTGTTACTGCAAGGTGTAAGGAAGTTGTCAGCCAAGGCCACAGACCCAGGTCTAAGGTCTCAGCTGACACAGCTCTACTGCATGAATGTCAGGAGAAAATAATGAAATAAGGGAGGCAATAAGGTTAGGGGTGAGACAAATCCAGGAGTTACTAGAGTAAGACTTCATGCTTCATGAACTAGAAGTTGTTTAATCCTGCTATTTATCCATCCGAAGATGCTTCTACTTAGCTACTCAGTCTAAGATGTTGCTTTTAGTGCTTGACTCTCATCATTAAGAATACTATTAGCAATCTCTGTAGAAAGAGAAAAAAAATCAATGTATCAGACTCTCAGGATGTTTTTATGTTGGGAAGAGCACCCATTACATTATCATGAAATGTTCATGGATACATCAGAAGAAGAATGATAAATTAAGATCTTACTGTTGAATTGTTGATGGCAACAGAACAGAGGCTTGCCCCGTGGGCAGGAAGCTGGTTTATGTACGTCAGCTGGTTCAGGTCCCAAATGATGCAGGTTCTGTCATCTGATCCACTCACAAAGATGCTGTAGGTCACAGATGCAGCAAGGCAGGTCACTGCCTGAGTGTGCCCATACAAAGCCTGGTGGGGAAAGGGAAACCAATAAACCTCAGCAGAAGGTGGCTGATTTACTGGGGAACCACAGTTCTACTGTCATCTGCTTAGTAAGAACAAGTAAGCTAGTAATTCTTTACACAACTAAAAAAGGTATATGGGGGAAATCCCAAAGCATCTTCTAGAAGCATCCTTATCCTTAACTTGTGGTTGAGGAAAGCTGAATCTCCAAGAGAATAAATTATTTGCCCCAAGCTGTATACTAACTCAGGGCCCTTGGCATGCTTTTTATACTCTATGACAATACTTTGTGCTCAGCAGCAAAACAATCTTTCACTTCAATCCATACAGTTTTAAGTAAAATTTATGCTCAGAAATTCTTATTTCCCAAGATTAAAAAAACAAACAAAAAAAACAAACAAAAAGCCCCCCAAACAACTTATGATATATTTCAGTGATCTTCTCCAGTATTTTATTTCTGGTTTTCTGAACATATACTAGTATTTTACCAATTTTAAGAAGAAAAACAGCATTTGAGATAATTTTTACATTAAGTCATATATGAATTCCTTTCTCTTTCATCATCATCTAACATCCTTTATTTGTTTGTTTTATGCATTCTAGAAACAAAATGAGTGCCCAGTTCAACTTAGCCTTCATAAAAAAGACTACACTTCAGGCAATTTAATAGCACATATAGAAATACTGGATAGAAGTATACTGATGACAATTGTTTAATGCAGCATTCTCAAATGACAACAGAATACATTTCTGCTGCATAATCACCAATGACAGTAAAGCCTGTAGGGCAACAGAGAAAAATTCCTTCACAGCTTTCCTATAAAGACTTTCAGGGCTCAAATTTTAGCTATCTTACTGTGAAAAATCAGACCCATCAGTTTTAATGTTGGTTCAAACAGTACATTCATATTCCCTGCTGGCTTTCTCTACATGACATAATTAGCCCATCTTTAGGGTCTGTCTCAGTTCAGCATGGAGCAAGAGAGCCTAGTGTCCTGGATGATTTTTGCAAACAAATCTCAGACTCTTTTCCAGCATGTGATTGTGAGGCTGTGATTGCTGTCAACCATGTTCTGCCATGTGCCAAGGTTACTAGGACAACAGTATTCAAACATTATTCGTCTGGTGAAGAAGCTGAGCTACAGCAGACTATGCACTACTGAAGGTGACCTGCTGCTGCGAGGGACGAATTTCAGCTTGTGATTTATTCCAACCACAAGAACTGTTGACGAAAAATACTGACACAAATAGAGATCTCCAACAGTGGTTTTCAGAGGTCAGAAACACTCTGAAATGAGCATAGAAAAAGAGGCCCAGGAACAGATCTGGACTGTCTCTTTGCAAAAGACTGGGAATAGCCCAGCGCCTGTGTTTGGGAACCGTGCAAGACCTCTGCAAAATGGGCTGGGACAAGGCAGGTTCAAGGGTTCCAAACTTTCTCTCCTTCCTCCAAAGCATGAAAGAAACTGTGACAGCACTGTGACAGCATCCAAACTGCCCAGTCAAGCCAAACTAAGCTCCTACACAGGTTCTAGTAAACTCCTTTTTTTTCTTCTTTTTATGACTCAGAAAGATCCTACCTGGCAATGAATTGTTTTAAATACATGCTGAGTGTGGAAAAGAGGACTAGACTTCAGCCCAGTTACAATCTCAGGTTCAATCTCCCAGTGTCTCAATGCATATTCATGCAAAAATTGTCACATGCTTCTAGCTCTCTACTACCTTCTCATTATTGCTCTGCAAATACTGGCAGGTTTTCCCTTAATGGGAAATATCCTGCAGCATATCTGCAGAAATAGCCATGAGCCTTGTCTCCAGAGTAAAGTCACAAATATCAAAAGACAAAAAAGAAGACCAGCTTCTCTGCAGGAA
>NW_009953694.1:889053-900631 GCF_000747805.2 Chaetura pelagica | reverse complement strand
AATGCCTAGTCCATGAAAATTTAAACCAAGTGAGACCATCCAACTTAACCTGCTGGCACAGACACAGACACTTCACAGCTATGCCCAACACCTCCCTAAGAGGTCTGCAGGGCAGACAGCGCAGCTTGCCCAGATACTTCTCCCAGTTTAGTGTTTTATTTAGCCCAGAAATTGTGGGTGCTGGATTGGCATAGATTGTTCCCTTCATGAACACTGAGGGAACTAGTAAATTGCATGGATCAATACTGAGGCTATTATGCTCAATCTTTATAGTGTTCCACAAAATTGTGGAAGCAACCCCTGTTAGAGAGGGAAAAGTGACTTTTTCTGCTGAAATATAGTTTCTGTACTTTACTACATTCCAAACGAGAATGTGGCAGTCTCATGAGACAGATGGAAAGTGAATAGCATCCATTTTATAGCACATCAGCTTTACTTAAGCAAAGCTTACTCTCTCAGGAAAGATGATACTTTTTTTGTATAATTAAAAAAAAAAATAAATTAAAAAAAATGCTTGTGCTAGCAAAGAGAGGTAAAAAATACAGCATTTGTCATTGCATGATCTCATGCCACTTTGTGGACTTTGGATAATACCAGATTAATCACAGTGTAACTCAAAAGCACAGCTGAGTTTAGATTGGTAAAAAGAATGGCATTGTATTGGAGATAAAAGGCAGCTTCTCCAAACAGCTGCATGAATCTAAAACTGCCCCCTGACCAGTATCATTTCGATATTAAAGATGATTACTGCTTATGTTTTTCTCTACTGCGATTTCTTCCATTTCTGTATCTATGTCCTGGTTTGGAGTAATAACCAGTTGAATTAAAAGATCATCACTCAAGATCTTGTTTCATATTTCTGGCTTGTTTTCAAGTAGGAAACAACAAATCTCATAAGAGAGACTACTCTAAACAGTTCTCTAATTTCAACACACAAAACCTTCAGGCAACTGAAGATCTAAATAGTTCTTTGGCCTTCCAACAGACACTGAAGTTTACACATAATTTACTGATAAATGTAATGTTTTGGCTGAGGGAAAGCAAAGCACTGAAATATCATCTGAATACCCACCCCGAGCAAATAAATGGACAGAAGAAACCTCTAACACTTGTAGACCTTGTTGATCAGTGAACCCTTTATTAGTTTGCTTAAAAGGAGCAGAGGGCTTTCTGTCTCTTGATTTCTTATGGAAAAGGGTCCCATGTTGTCTTTCAGATATGAGAGAGATGTGCTTGAGCTTTTCTTGTAAAGCTGAAAATGCAGCATAGCTGAACCACACAAATCTTGCATGAGAATTCATTTTGTAAATGGAACAGCATTTAAACAGCTGTTTAACAGCTACAGAGGAGCTCCAAACCTTTTATGTTCTGAATTCAGGCTGAGAGAAAAGAATCAAGCCCTATTCTCCATCACCTGTAGTGGAGATCCTGTCCATTACTGTAGCAGCCCAAAAAGAACGGTAAGAATTTCTGAATTATACTGGTTTCTGAAAAGAATCCAAGAGTAGGCTGCACTTTGAGAGAAGAAAGCATATGCCTGAGCAACTTGATCTAGTGGGAGGTGTCCCTGCCTGTGCAGGGGGGTTGGAACTAGATGATCTTTAAGGTCCGTTCCAACTCAAACCATTCTGTGATTCTATGATTCTAATCTCTATTGTTCCTTTGTTCATTATAGACTTTGGAAATGCTACCAAAAGAGACAAAAAATTCCCAAGGAGAGTTCATAACTACAAGCTGTGTGTATGAGGTGTATTTTCAGTTCCTGATGGAATAACAGGCTGTCACATGATACTGCTGATTATTTGGGTTCTTTCTGCCTTCTTGATTCATCCAAAGGTGTTTCCTCTGCCAGACATCAGAGAAACAAACTAATATTTTGCTTTTCATTAAGTTTCTATAGCAAAAGAGACGTAGTACTGACCTGTCTCAAGTTTAGATGTTTCACTTTGTCCTTAGCCAAAGAAAGTTCCCAGACACACACAACTGAGCTTGTTCCAGATGTGATAATGGTAGTTGCTGAAGGGCACACGGCGCAGAGGCACTTTCCCCAGTCTGTCATGCATTCGAATGTAGTCATGTTCTAGGCAAGAAAGCAGCTTTAAGTCAAATGTTCATCTGATTATACCATGCATTTATTAATACCAAATGGCAGATTCATTTTTCAGAACTGAGCTTTCATTTCTTCAAACCCAGGAAGGAAAAGTTCATCTTAACCAGTCTCTACGTTCATGGGACAGCAGCAAACTATGCACATGCACAGGCTGTGGCTGCATGCAGCTGGGCTATCTTCCAAGGGCCAAACAGGAAAGCTGGACAAAAGTCAATGCCTTAGGTCTTGTGCCACAGACTTCCTACATAACTTCTGGCAGGCTCATTCTGCACCATATAGTGACAGAATGCAAACATTCAATGTAGAATAAAAAGAAAGCTCATGCTGTGATGGCCACTGCTAACAGAGTTAGTACCAGGCTGTGAAATCCTCCCCTTACTTTGAAATACCAAAAGCCAAAGCACTAAATTCCATTTTGTGTCAATAGCTCTGTTAAAAGCACCCAAACCAGCCTAAACCAGGTCAAGTCTATTCCACATGGACACAATTACAGAACTAACATCCTTCTGCTGACATTCCTTATCAGGTCTCCCCTACACAAAAGGGACAATTCTATCATGCTAACGGGCTCTTTTTTCAAGTAACTAGCAAGAAGACAAGAAGGCACAGCCTGAAGCAGCATCCAGGGGAAGTTTAGGTTGGATATTAGGAAGCACTTCCTCACAGAAAAGGTGATTAGACATCGGAATGGACTACCCAGAGAATTTGTGGAAGCACCATCCCTGGATGTGTTCAAGGAAAGGCTGGATGTGGTATTTAGTGCCATGGTCTAACTAATGTGCTGGTGTTAGGTCATAGGCTGGACTTGATGATCTTAAAAGTCTTTTCCAGCCTTGGTGATTCTGTGATTCTATGGTTCTGGTGGAGCTGAATGGCACAGCTACAAAAACCATACCACAGACAGAACAAACTTTACCTACTTACAATGAGGACAAACATTTCTTTTAGACTTATGTCCAGAGGCACTGTTGACCCAGAGACAACTCAAGTTGGACACTTCTCATAGTGACTGTGTAATCACACTCAGTGTCACTAGGCTCAGTGATACCCTGACTTTTGAAGATTTATACATAGAGCAGCCCTATGGCTTGCTACAAAGTGATTTTAATTTAAATTAATAGAGAAAACTCTCAATAATTTTATAAGGAGAGCATAAAATAAAATACATCTAGTGGCTTTTTATGTCCATTAACTATGGATATGTCTGTAAAAACATAATGATGTGGATTGCACAAATATCAAGTATCTTGCTGAAGGATGTATTGTGCTATCCTGGCGCCCAATAAAACTCAGGTGTCCTCATGTGTCATAGCAGTGTCCCAAACACATCCAAAAACCAGTGTGTTTGTGGGAGAGGAAGAAACTGGGTTTGCCACATGCCCTAACAAGCAGTGTAATGACATAGACTGTTGATTTTTAACAGCAAGGAAGAAAGAGTATTAACTTTGTAGAATACAAGACATTATTAGTTTGAATGAGTGCACTGGGCTAAGCTTGTGAGCCAGAGGGGAATTGACAGATGGTTCTGTCTTAATTCCAGCTGAAAGCTATCCATTATGAAATTTCTATTCAGTGGTCAGGAGACCTGGTGTTATCCTTACAACCTAAGGATGGGGTTCTTCATTTTGACAGACAACACAGTCACTGAAAGGAAAACTTGATATAATTTAGAGGGGAAATATCACATTTTTCAGCAGTGAAGAATTACTTTGTACCCTGTTGGGATATCCAATTTGAGAATCCTCAAGAAGCTTGACTGTGAGAAAGTCCTGTAGAGCATCCTCTGAAATCAATTCCTCTACAGGTTCTGAAATGGATGCCCAATCTCACCAAAGATCAAAACATATCATTAATTTCTGGAATTCTTAGACCTTTTCTTGCTTACCTTCTCAGATCCATAGTTGCCAAAGCAGCAGGTGAAGTCTTCAAACCCCCAGCAGAATGTTTTGCTCCAAAGAGGAGGAATCAAAACTTTATTTTTTTCCACAGCCAGAATGCCTTTCTCAGTATGAACAATGTGCCCAATAGGTCCCTTGGGATAGTCTGTCAAGACAGATAACATATTTAATTCTGTTGCTTTCAGAGCACTTATGTTAACTTTCCTCCTTGCACAACTTGTGTGGTGAGGCTAACAAGTCCCACAACTGTGCTCAGTGCTGTGGCCAGGCCCACAGACAGAAGTAAAATTCCAGACAGAATAGTGGAAACACTCCTCTCCAATGGACCACATAAACCCATGCAGATGGAGTGCTACAAAGGAGGGGGTTTAACAGTAGAGTCATTAAGCTCCTTTTCATTGGCAGACTGCCTTATGCTGTGCATTACAGAGGATGCTGGGCATGTCACCAACAGCCTCTGTAGTACAGCTATGGGAGCCCTTTGTCCCCACGAAGATGTGTGATGTAAAGAACACAACCATGGAATGAAAAAGTAGACACATTGATGTTTTCCAGGCTTCTTCATGGTAAGAAAAGTACCAGACTAAGAAAACAATGAAGAAAAAGAAAAGATTTGCAGACTGAGAAATGGGTAAAGACAAGCAGCATTTACTTTGCTGTTGAATATAAAAAGAAAGAATGAGAATGGAAAACATCAAGCTTTCTGTTTCGATTTAACATATTCAGAATGTAGAAGACAGAAAAGATTTAAGCATCTTACAAAAAAATATATGTTCTGAACTTTACAACAGAAGTTTCAAGATTTCTCCTGAGTATTTGATTGTTTCTAATGCCTACTCACAATACATACATACGCAAAACCTGGGAGAAGGGATCTTTGTTGTATCGACTCACACGAAGCTGTGTGGCTATTTTTGTGCTCTTGAAAACCCAGATTCACCCATCTAAGAATTCTGTATTTATTAGCTCAGAAACAGAGCATAGCCCCTGCAGCACCTTTTATTGTAACTGGTGAGAGCTTCAGAGTTTGAAGGCTGCTCATAAAAGGAGGGAGAATTCCACTTGAGTGAAGGGACAGCACAGTCTCTCTTCCTGATGAACTTTTCCACTGGGCATTCCTGCAGGGATGTGGTTTTGTGAAGAGCTAGAAAAAAGGAATAGCACTGAAAAATTAATCTCTATTTGCTAGATCATGAAGGAGACATATCTGTTTAAATTCTTAATCGCAGACTCCAGGACTGTCATACATGAGCCTCTTCCCTAAAATATCATCTTGCCCTAATTACATTTTCATCAGACTACATTTCTTCCTCACAGAGATAGGAAGTTAATCCTAGCGATTCAGGAGTAGAGAGAAGTGTAAGTGTGCCCTGTACTGTACCCATTTCCAGACTAGTGGCTACTTTCGTGACTAGTAAAGGAGCAGAACCAGATTTGATGCCACAGCTCTATGGCACAGGAACAGCAGAATTAGAAAGTGGAATCACACATGTGTGGGTGAATACTGACACAGTAGACAATCTGGAGAAGTCTACAGCCCAACATTCTGCACATTTAAACCAGAAAACGTCTCTGATTTTAGTTCCTATTCTTGTTTTCCAGTTGAAATACCGCAAGATCAAAATCAATTATGCCCTCTACTCTCTCAGGGTAAAGTTGTACCTGTTTTGGTATCTGTCCAAAGTTGGTAATAAAACCCAGAATAGTGCTCTTAATCAGAGGATCTTTGATGTTGCTGAGATCCATCTTGTTGCCATAGAAGTAAGGGTGATAGGTGTTAACTGCCTCCACCGCAGCTGAGCCATGTTGCTTGTAGCCAAAAATGAGATCTATCCAGCGATGCAGGTGTGCACTGACATAGTCACTTTCCAGTGCCTGAAACCAAAATAAAATTAATTAATTCAGTAGAGTGTATCCATGACAAACGTGTTACGACTTTCCGATCCCTGATGGAGAATTTTCACACTTTCGTTTCCTCCAGTACCATCATTCTCAGCAAACCTCACAAAATGCGAATGAAGAGATGAAAGGTGGATTCCCATAGGAAAAGGAAGGACAGAGTGCAGCACTTAACAGACGCCAGGAGCAATATCCTCAGAGACAACACAAGCCAAGCCCAGAAAGCAAAATGCAAACACTCCACAGATCTTGGCATATCCTCCAGCTTCAAGCACATATTAAAGCCTGTGCTATTATGTCTTCTCCAGTACTGCGAAGAACCAAAATAAGAAATGCTTTACTCTGATTAAATTTGCCACACCTAGCGACAGACATGTGGATTAATGGGAACAGAAGAAAAAATTACTACTGGAGAAAACTGGGAGAGATGCTGCTACAAGGCAATACATCCAACCAACACAACGTGGGCTCCCTAGAAAACTCAGTGTAATCCTAGAGGAAAACCTGTACTTGGACGACATAAGCAGCAAACACAAGTTTGAGTTGAGACTTTACCCACCTCCAGGTTAGCAAGCTTTACCCCTGAGGCTTCACTAAATGCTACTGCCCATCCCATCACCTGCCTCACCAAATTTTCATACAATCCCAAAAGGTCCTGCCCAATGACTCAAGCAGCAGTGTTAAGCATTATTAAAAATACTTTCCTATCTCCAAATAATTTGACTGTGCAGTACTCCCTGATGCTCAGTTAAAGGTCTCCCAAGCAGACCATCCCACCCAAAGCACAGCAGAAATAAACAAGCTAATGGGATCCAGAACAATGGCTCATTTCACAGAGCAGACAGTTAGCCCAGTGCAGCTGGTTTAAATGACCCTGCCCACAGCTATAACGATCACAGGGCAGCTCAGAAAACAAACACAACATACAATCTGTCCCCTGCAAACAACAGGGAAACACTTGCAAACAGACTCAGAACTCGTCTTCATTAATAAAAGCAGTTAGTCCATGAATTACAAACTGTAAATTTTGTCTGGCATCACTACCAGAGCAAAACAAAGCAACCAACAGAGCTGCAACTGTGCAGCTTCTCAATATTTCACTGTTATCACAAGCCCAACCACAGAGGGAGAACTTGTGATATAAGGAGGAAGGAAATAACTTTCTTTAATGGACTAGATTCCTAACTTATAAAAAATGAAACTCAGAGTTTTATGTCAAGAACAATTCTTTGCTCTTGTATTCTTTAAAGCAATAGCCAAACCTCAGAGCAGTGTTGACCTAGGTCTATTTAAAGCACCAAAATCACTGTAAAGGCTCCTAAAAATGGCCATGATACCAGTAACAAGTACATCCATTCCAGATTTCAGAGTACACAGAACCCTAACATTTCAGAATTCAAGGTCTCTAATTCTTCACTTACTTCATGGTTAGACAAACATTCCCAGGCAGGCTAATCAACTTTCTTTTCATAGCAAGATTTCTTGCACCATCCCGTGCAACAACTAGTGCTAGCTATGTTGGACAGATACTGTTGGACTGATTGAATATGAGGTCTGATCAGGTGTGGCAAATCATTAAGAATACGAACCTATAAATGTTCTCTTTCACTTACTAAATTTCTCCTATTTGAGATTTGAATTAATTTGTTAAAATTGTATGTCTCTTATCAGCTGTGTCAATGTTATCAAACAGTGCAGCTCAGTGGAAGCAGGTCTGTAGAACAGAACAGATGGTAGAGGGGGCCCAGTATCCACATTATGTGCACTATGGGGGCTTTATTTCAGACTAGATCTAGTCTCCTCCCACAGGCTGAATGCCACCAGCATCTGGAGTGCACAACTGGAGTGCAACTTTTGGTTTCATTTCATCCAAAACAAGTCTAGTTTACACAATCTGAGATGGCTCTACAATGAGAGCAAACCCATGCTATGCAGGAATGATCGATAGATTAATTTCCAAACTGCACCCTTACTCCAAAGTACAATGTGAAAGCAGATATTCCCCTTTGTATCTAAATGCCTCTGGAGTTCCCTTCATTATACAAGCAATAAGGAGCACAGTTCAGTACTGTACATTCCAAATAAGCCACAATATAAGAGACAGCATTTCTCCCTATGCTTTTTTAAAAAAACTCAGTTCACACAGCTGGTTAGCAACAACGTGGAACTGTACATATATAAATGCCATATGCATGCACTGTGTTGCGTTCATATGCACTTCTGAGCTGAGACAGGACCATGCCCCAGACATAGACACAAATCTCAGCTGGTCTGGAAAATGGCCTCAATTCAGGGTGAATTTCTGGGCAGACAAGTAGACATGCAAAGTTCAGAACCTGCACAAACTCTGTAAAGGCAGAATGCATTTAAATCTAACATTCTGGTTTGTAACGCTGGCCTTTAGGTTTTTATTTTCAGTGGGACTCAGCTCAGCATTTTGTCCCAAATCTTGATATCCACTGACCTGTCTGTGCAGGAGAATGAATTTATGAGGGTCCCCATCTGCCCAAGGAGGAAGCTGCACATCTCCCAGCACTGTTCCATCCTGCATGCAGCCTGCAGGAATTATAAAGGGAGAGTTAAAAACAAGAACACTCATTGCAAACAGGAAAAGCTTTTCTAAAACACTGAAGTCAAAGGATATTGAGATGATTTTCATACACGCAGCTTCAGGTTGTACATAAAATATAGTGTCATTTGACACTGTGGAACCAACTTCTCCTGTGATTCTGATCTAGTAATAAAATACTGAGATGATGTTCTAGTAACTGTCCTAATACAGTAAAATTATGCATGTCCTCCACACAAACCATTTTAGCACAGACTACAAACTCAGACAAGACAAACTTTTGGCACAACTTTCTTTTTCATACATAATCCTGTGGGTCTAACTGCTAGATACTAGAGAGACTCATCAGTTCCTATAGTACAGGGACCAACTTGCAACATGTGATCTGGATCTTTCCCCTTGGCAGAATGCTAGGGAGCACTGAAGTCCCTTCCAGAACTTACCAAGTTCAAAGTGATTTGCGTTGGTTAAGAACTCTGGCAAGTAGAAGAATTCAGGAATGAGCTCTCTGACATCACTCATGTTGTCCCTTGATGCTGATTCCCATGTGCTCTTGACACTGTGAAACATCCTGTCTGCAACGTCAAAACTCCCACCCTGTGAAATGAAGACAAACAAAATGCTGCAGCATCCTGGTAAATAAAAAGCAGATGCAGAACCTTAGCCAATTCTGCAATAATCACCTCCTCACATGTTTGATTAGGTGATATCTTAAGATCTGTCCCAGCTCCATTTACTGTGATCTTGTATTAGGTGCCATCTTAGTCCTGATTTGTAGGCATGTAGATTTATAATTCCATAAAGCTTGGAGTCTTAGCATGGCTTCCAAGAACACAGAGGCAAGAGGAAATTATCATGGGCAGTTTGAGAATATCAGTGTACCCATTATTAATGCTTCTGAAGGCAATCCATTATTTTCATCCTAAAGTGATTTGCAAGCAGCAGACACAAGTTCAGTGTTTTCACTTCAGCTGTGACCCAAATAGTTGTGAATAATTTTATGAGCAATTCTCAAGAGAAAAACTATTGAGGAAGGAAGGTAAAGTAACCACTGAAACAATATTCAGCAGATGCAGGCAAACAGGAAAGACTCAGTGGGCAGGAGCCTGCAGGGATTGTTAATTCCTTATGGGAAGGTGGGACAGCATAAAAAAGTGAAAGGAGGAAGAATAAATGAGTCCCAAGTTGAATCTGTGTGTAAGGAAGGAGAAATTAACTGCTTCATATCCTGAGAACATTTGAACATGTTTAGTTTAATGAGAGTCAAACAATAAACAAAAACAGTCTTAGTATCTCTGGACATCACTCTGAACTGACGCTTCAAGAAGAAAGAAAAAAATGTTTTTAAAAAAATCAGTCACTGAATGAAGGGTATAAGCCTTGCACTGGAACCATATTTCCTACAGGACTTTCTAATGGGATTTCAGATACTGTATCCACTTGTTAAAATCCAGGTTTACCTTTACATAGGGATCCCTACATTCAGCATGAGAAGATTTATTTTAACTTAAGGTTTCTAAAATAATGGAAATAATAAAACAGAAATCAGTTTTCAAATATTATATGAATGTGTCTGTCAGAATGAACAAGCTGTTTCAGAAGAAAGCTGACTTTTTAACTGTATGAAGTTGCAGAATCAAACTATTTCTCAATACCTAGTTCAGGCACTGTCAGCAGTATAGCTGCCCGACTGCAGCATGCTCCCAGGCTGATATAGGTATTTCTCATTGGGGTTAATTAATTTGGATTATACATCACGGGACATAAACCCACATATCACTACCAGGGCTTAAGAGACATTGTTGGAAATAGAACAAGTATCTTTAAAAAGTTCTGCAGTGAAAATGCATGAATGGGTGCTCATCCTCAAAAGCTGCTTCCCTAGGAAAAAAAGAGTAAACCAGAGGGACTGCAGAATGAAGATATTAGAACCCATAGGTGGGTTAATATGTTAATGAATGTGAGATGCAGTCAGGTTCTGCCTATGACTGACCTCTCAAGTAAATTTTGAAAGCTTTCGGTTAGTTTTCTTTCTGCCTGTAGACTGTTGTATGTACTGAGTGAGGAAGATGCCATCCTGCACAGTAACAGGCAGCTGTAACTTTCAATTGCAATCTGTTAAATATGAAAAAAAACCCTACAACATCTAAGCATCATCATGTTGTAAGGATCCTTTTGAGATGGAGTCCTACCAAAAGCCTACAGATTGAACATTGAAGAACCCCATCACTCCTTTCCCTGAGGGCAATTCCGACCAGGCTTTTGGTCCAGCCTCACCTCTAAGTGACAGCATAGTTCTGCTTTACTTCCTTGTATTTTATGTCCTTCTTCCTTATACCAACACTTGTGAAGCCTTCCCACATCCACTCAAGGGACTGAGAGAAAAAGTGCCTAATCACATGAGTAAACCTAGCTGGAGTTAATCCAATGCACAAGGTCATCTTGTTCTTGATCATTATTAGGCAGGAACCCTTGGAGTCAAATTCAAATTGAAATTAAAACAGAGAAGGAGAAGAACTATAAATAAATCAACAGCTAACAAGTATCTCATTGAAGCATATTAAAGGGTTTTGTATATTTAATCTGCACACAGTGTACTGTGTCTGGTGGTGATTGATGCTTTTTCATCTTTTTTTGCAGCTTTTATGAGAGCTGGTGGTAATCTCCTGAGAAACAATATGATTTGTAATAAAAAGATTACCTGTATTAAATAAAAATAATATATACATAGGAAATGCTGTTAGCGTGACAAATCTGGTTAAAGATATTACCACCACGAAAAAATGTGATTTTTTCTCTGGCTGTCTAATTCATTTTAGGGAAAAGTAATATCTTTAAAACTTAAGCCTGTATTATTTATAAAGGAAGCAATAACTGATTTTCCCATTTCCTATATTAATAAATTTATTTGCATATATTTATATCAGAATTAATGAGTTTTCTCTGTGAATGCAAAAACTACACTGAAAGGGAGAGAGAATAAAGAATTGCTTTATGCCTTTAGATTGTAAGTCGACAGAAACTCTTGTGGTTTTTTTATAGCTAGATACAGGAAGTCTCTGTTTTATTTCCTGTCAGCAGAGGCCTTACATTCTCATCAGG
>NW_009953694.1:869182-889004 GCF_000747805.2 Chaetura pelagica | reverse complement strand
GCAACCAGTCAGCGGGATCTTTGTGAGAGTTTAGAACTTCCCATGTTTATAAAACTAAGCATTACTGATCCTTGGTGGTGCTTTAAACCCAAAGGCCTCAAAGTGTTTCTAAGAGTTGCTTAGGAAGGTGCAAGGACTTGCACAAGCCCAGAAATGCTGAAAAGTAATTACCTGAAGACAGTGCTTAAATGACTGCTTAACAGTGACACAATGAAGAGTAAGAACCCTGTTCTCTGTAAGTACTTTTGAGAGGTAAATGCCAGGAAAGAAGATCAGCCTGCTAGTTGAAATGTAACAGTGGGATAAGAATACAAGAGGGTAAAATCTGAGTTGAATCCAAAGGAAGTGACACTAATTATTGAGGACATGGGGTCCTAGAATGCCTTTCCAATGAAGACACTTAAACACAAACTTTTGCTGTTTTCATGTGGTACTGAGACCAATTCCTGAAAGGAACTCTAGGAGGTACTTGACTAAGGTGAAGCAGAATGTACCATCCAACACCTATTTGATAAGCCAATCTTTCATCCATTTTAGTACAATATGCAAAGCACAAACATACTTTCCTCCACTTAAATAAAATGTGAAATAATTAAGTTTTGTAAACTTCTGTACAGTTCCCTTACCAGAGGCAATGCTTCATCAACTGTCTTTTTCTGTCATCAGGTGCAAACCAACGATTTGACTTTAAAAACAGGATGGTATGCCAACATCAATATTTCACAAGGGATGCACCCAAGTTGTTGCATTTCTTTGTCATGTGCATTCAGACTGGCAGTTTGCAGTTATAAGCACATCTTTTCCACTTTTTAAGATGCTGAGACAGTTTCACAACTCCTAACATGGAACAGTTGCAAGGTCTTAAGTTTGATAGTACCCCTTTTCAAAATTACTTTTGACTTACAGTTCTGAGGACTGCTGTTTGCCTGACTGCATGTCATAGTTAGCAATTCCTAAGTCACTATAGGACTAGTCACCTGGGAAAATGACAGCAGTGAGCTCAGCTGAACATGCAACAATATAAGGACAAGGGATGGAGAACGGAAGAATTTGAACAGTTTCAGTGGATCTACATCCAGACAAAGTTTGAGCACTTCAGATCTCATCAGCCTTTGGAGACAACTATCCCCACAAAAATGCTGGCTATCTGTCAATCACACATAAACACAGCCACAAAGCACCTACTCAGACTGGGAACTTGTGATGAATGAAAAGTGTGCCAGTGAGATACAGCAGCCTTTGCTGTTTAGAAGAAAGAACTGTTCCACAGTTATTCATGACTGCAGCTAACATATGGCTCACAGAGTGCAATGGTAACCATTGCCTCAGGTGGTTTACTAACCCATTGGCTGCTGCTGCTAACAGCCAATATCATAGGGCTTATTACTTAATTAGCACAGCACTTTATTTGTATTAGTTCATAAAAAAAAAAAAAAAAGAAAGAAAAGAAAAGAAAAAAGAAAAGAAAAGAAAAAAAAAGACCAGCAGAACAACAAAGCACTTGGAAAATGGCAGGACGCATGGCCAACCTTCACCATGCATACAGCAGTCTCTGAATGTGGAATGTTCTGCCCTAGCTGACTCTCTCACTTTGCTCCTTAAGGACAGGCCAATTTCAGCAAGAGACTCCTTAAAATACACACTTTTTGAGAACCTGTCCTCTTGATAGCTCCTGCTATAGCACAAAACATATTACAGAAATAAGGGTAACAATTGCCTGCTACAGCCCAAGTATCTGTCCTTGTGTGTCACCAACTGCTGAAGAGGGTAGCAAAAAAATCTGGTGCCATTCAGTTTCCATGAGATTCAACTCTGTGGTGACCTCATCTGACACCATGAAACAGCGCTGAGTTCACAGCAAGCTAAAACAAAATATTCTTTCTACAGCACTGGATGTAGTCTCAGTCTACTCCTCCTTCAGGGAGCTGATTCCATGATCCCTGTCATTCCCCATCCACCAGAACCTGTACATCCTCATCTGGCCCAGAAATGCTCTTTCTGCCTTCACAGCCAGCTCCAAGTGCTTGTCTGCAGATGCATTACTGTATGGGTACCTGGGCTTATAATACCTACTATAAAAGTCTCATCTGCCTCAAAGTCAGAAGTTTATGTTCAGACAGGTAATAAAATAGTGCTTGGGTATATACATGCCTCAGCTCTCACAAAATGCAACACAGGACCAAAATCCTTCTCCCTCAGAACAAAACAATTAATCAGGCATCAATTATGCTCCCATTAAGATGTTGTCACTGGCTTCAACAGCATAGAGCTTTCAGTGAGCCCGGCATCCACACAGTGTACAGAAAATGTCAAAAGAAGTAATCCCCCTTCATTACAAAGACATTGTAATGTGTTACAAGATTCATAAAGAGCTATAAGAGAACTTGTCTTGCCCCCTTACCTGCAGAGAACAGAAAGTCTGGGTAAATGGCTCCATTCGGACCAGGTAAGATGCCACTATAATTGCTGACGAATAGTGAGTACAGTAATGGCACTGGGCTGACAGGTCTCCTGGAAATTGGACACAAATCAGATTTCACAACATCACCTTTTCGAGCCTCCAGTTACTACAGCACAATTAAACAGGGAGTAGGTCTTTAAAACAGATGTGTTTAAGGATCTGTGAGCAAATGCACACCTTGCACATTTGCATTGAATGTAACGTGCCAAGCTACTACCATCTCTACAAGTTATTCTTTTGTCTTCCACATTTCATTTTCTGAAGAATAAGGTCTTTAACTTTCCAGATCATCCCTTTCCCCATTAGTCCCAAAAAAGGTCTTGGTCACCAGAGCCCAACACCCTGAACATCCTGTTTCCTTTTCTTAAAGTAGCTGTTATCTAAGCTCCACACAACTGTGTTCTGTGTGCAGCTTGGTTAACAGACAAGACCACTGTGTACAGCTTAGCTAACAGAACAGTCTTTTATAGAAAACATTGCTTTTTTGCTTCTACATCTCTTTCTGGCCAAGGGAAGAGGACAGAATGCAGCATAACAAGGTATGGAAGACAGTACTTCCAGGAGTAGTTTATCTTTGAATTTTCAACCAGTTTCTATCCAGAAGTGACAGGATATCCTTGACATGATGTTTCCCATAGCCACAGCTCTGGAAAGATTTGGATTACCTTTTCCAAGGAATTCACCATCATCACTGAAGGCCTGAGGGGACTCAAGCCTCTGTTGTCTATATTAGTCTTCTAAAACACTCACCCTCACTCTTCTCCACCTCATTGTAGCGCTGGATAAACTTGTGTTTCCTCTCCAGTGTCTGGGCTCCCATGGGCTTTGAGAGGTCCCGAAATGTGTGAGAATTAGTAAGGTTTAGAGTCTGAAAAGTAAAACCAGCAAATATGTGGATTTTTAGATCCCCGACATTATGACTGGTAATGACACCTGGTAACAACAAGGCTGTGTTGGCAGCTTCCCATATACAAGAAGACCACAGACTCGTTACTAGAACACCCATCTCCAGAAGTGGGAAGGGACCTGCAAAGAGAACGGCAGCATGTGCCATTGAAAGAACAGCATGTACAAGGAGATTCACAATGAAGTGACCTGGCAAGTCACAAATTGCTCCCAAGGCTCTTCTGTCCAAACTTTGTGGTCAGGGCTCACAGAAGCCTGTTCCTGCTTATCTGCTGAGCCAGTGCTGCCTGCCTTTCATTAGGTGTGGAGAACAGCCCATCTTCTCCCCCATATAAGACTGTATAAGGTGTATATTTAACAGATGTTCATCCACCTTTCTGAGACAGAGCATGATCTTCAGCATGTTGATGTGAAGATACAGCTAATCTACAAAGAATCACTACAGTTTAACTATCTGAAATTTTGAAACCTTGGTCTAGGGCCTCTGCTTCAATCACATAATTCAACAAACCTTTGCACAGTTGCTATCATAGCAAATACAGAATGCTGCAGAAAGCACTGACCTTGGAGTGATAGTCAGCGAGGACCCATGGAAATACAGGATACTGCATGTAATCATTGTAGCTTCGGCCAGCCAGTGTGTTCAGGTACATGAGGTAATCAAAGTTGCTGATCTCCCTCTTCTGCCAGGGAAAGGAAACAAGCATTAGATTTTAACTCCATGCCTGAAAACCATGCCTCAAAGGCACACTCAGAGCCCTGTGCTTCCCAGGTCCACCAGGACAAGAAGCATACATCGTGTAATCAATCACCCATTGCCATTCAGATCAGTGCAATATCTCTTATACAACAGTCCATTCAATGGAATACAAGTCTTCATTCTGGCTCATTTTCAGCCAGGCCATTTGCATTTGTCTCTAATCACTAAGTGCTTTCACGCTGTATTTGCATAACAGAGCACTTTTTCCCAAATTAAAAGTAAGCCAAATGCATGCAATCTGTATATTGGAAAATCTTGGACAACTGCTTGTGCTGAAAACGCTTCACAAAGGGATACATATAAACAAGAAAGTATAGATTTATTCAGTGTCTCTCGGTTCACCAAGACCAGTGGTACAGGAAAGAAAATGTATCTCCATGCTAGGCAAAACATCTGGGAAAATGAAAAGTATATTGATTTAGATTCACAGACGATTTGTGAACAGTCGTTCACCTAGGTGGCTCTCTTTGGTCTCTGTTTAAAAATGTGCATAAAATCACAAACTGCCAGGCAGTAGGCACCATATGTTTCACAGCAGGAGGAGCAAAACCTCTGCAATAATCAAATGTAAATGCTCTGCTCCTCCTGCCAATAGCTTCACCTCCAGCAGTGAGAGAACAGCTTAGGCCTTGAAGTACATATTTACATGCACACATATCTATGTGCAGACAGACAGTTGCTGAAATTCTTCACTTAAGAAGAATTCAGCCAAGATTTATCTTACCTGCCACTTCTGGAGCATTGTCTTTTCTCCTCCTGAGCATTTCCTGTATGTAACAAACATTCAATTGAAAGAGTCTACTTCAGAACAATAAAATAAATTCAATACATTAACATCTGTATATGCTGTGTCCCCTGCTCTCATCCCACAGAAACAAGAGAACTCCAAGACTAGAATTCTGGTGCTTCATCTTTGACCAAATAATTCCAAAATAAGACTGTCATTAGGAAGCGGATTTTCACTTTTCATTGAATAAAATGAACATATTATACTAATTTGTAAACAAGAAGAAAGTTCATTGACTAGAGTTATGTTGGTTTTGCACCCCCAATATGAGCCACACGTAGCTCAGGACTGTAGGAGTTCTAAATCAGAAAGCATATATTGTGAGCACTTACCATTTATAATTCTGCCCTCTCACACTACATGTAGATTTCACAGAGCTTTGGCCCAATGGACTTTGTAATGTCTCCAACAGACACTTGGAACTCAGAGAGGGTATCTCAGAGGGTTGGAAAAGGATTGGGATTCCTGGCATCATTTGAAGTGTGGTTGGATTAGTATGTTTGTCACATAGAGATCAGGTTAGGTTCTTCCCTTTCCACAAGGACAGACAGCCTTACTAAAACCGCCCAAGTTTATTTTAAACTTATGGCTGAGCTGGAAAAAAAGGAGCTATGTAATATACAAACATGTTCAATCCATCAGTCCTTCAACACTGTGAAGCATTACAAAATACCATACGCACGACTAACCGGGGCCAGTTTGTGTGTATGTTTTGTAAACATACATAATATATGTTGGCTTGTGGGTACCAAGTGAAACTCTCACTCAGCTTGTCACAAGCTCTAAACAGATAGTAAGGACTCACAAGGGTCAAAACAAACCTCTGACTTTGCTGACTTTGCTGACTTTGAAAGGTGCTATATAACTCAAAAGGGGCTGGTGAAAATATGCATGGCTAAATGTAGCCACTCTGCTGTAAGAGTCACCTTTGTGGGTCTCAGGGAGGTCTCAGGAGGCAGGATGCTCCTTCCAAGCCCCCAGAGGTTTGGAATTCTGCATTTTCCCTTGTCGACTTGAGGGGGCTCAGAACATGAATAGCATTACAGGCAGCTCAAGTCTATACCGCCCCTTGGTAATGAATCAGCATTCCTCCAGCCAACTCCTCTCTGGCCAGCACAGCAAAAGCTCAAAGTAAATCAACTGCATCTATCCACCCACAGTAAGGGAGTTAAAAATATATATAAATAATCAAAGGCTGGTTTGAAAAAGAAACAAGTGTTTTATAAATGTTAATAATTAAACTTCAAAAGGAGGTGAAGCTAAGTGAAGACAGAAGTACCTGCATATCTGCTGATATCTAAAACTGTAAGGTGTTTGTAGGGCACTAGCCATGGCAGAATCTAAGCATGATGTGTACTAATGATGATCCACCTTTAGCCACACTATACATAAGTGATTTATTAATCCCTTTTCCATTAACATCAGACTATGATCTCACTCTTGTGATAGCCTGTGCTCTCCATTTGCTAGAGACAGGTGGACCTCAACCCATTTGAAGATTCATTGCAGATGAGATAATCTCAAAGGACAAGATTTTGCCTTCCACTGAAAATAATACTAAAATTCCAAAAAACTTAATTGGGTCCTTAGACTCCACAAAGTTTCTTTAATTTTCCTTTTGTCTTCCATCCTCCAGACTTCTAAAGTCTGCAAAACAGTGCCAAGACTCTCTGAAAGTAACTTTTCTTAAAGAACCTTAGCAATTACCAAAAATAGTGTGCGCAAAATTAAATCCCGGTAATAACCTAGGTCTAAGTCCTAGTATGAAAAAAGGAAAGAAAAGGTCAAAATGAAAGATAGCTTTCCCTGTGAAACAATCAAGCCTCTCTCAAACCTCAGAAAACTGTTAGGTTAGATTACTTTAGAATAAAGACACAGGGTCCTCGTTGTTTGATTGTACTAATCCCTCTTCTGGATATTCTTAAACTGTGCTCAAATACTAGAGATATAATTAAAAAAATATAGAACCACAGAATTATAAATAAGTATAATATACAAATAAGTATATTAGATAATTATTATAATAAAGATAATTATAAATACAATATTAAAGTAGGGTTCCTTGAAGTAGAATGCCTTGAAGGGACCAGAGAGAAGGGAATCTCCCTCATTTATGGAATAATATCTACACCATATGTATCCACAGGCTTAAACCAGACAAAGAAATGTGCTACCCAGGAACACTTCAGGTTGTGGAAGAAAGACATCAAGGAAAGTCTGTTAATTTGGTGAGGAACTGGACTGCAATCTCCAACCCTAGAATCAGGCAAGCACATCAACTTTATCAGTTTATTTATGACAATAATATTGTGGACCCAAGATGAGCAAGAGAGGGACCTCAACATTGCATTTCCTGTGAACAGTATCTACCACAAAACACACAGCTATTTCTCTTCATTTTTTTTTATTTTATTTTTTTTTCCCAGATACTATTTTGAAATTACTGCAACCGGTTAGTAAATCCTTGAGCTTGGTAGCCCCAGTCATGAAGACACATTTAAGTAAATTAACATGCTACAAAAGGAAAATGCGCTTTTGAAGGGTCTCAGATGAGTATAAAGTGCAGCTCATATCCTCTCTGCTGCATCCCTGAATGAGCCTTCCCTCTTGTGTTCCTATCTGTCCAATCTGGAACCTTCTAAGGATGGTGTCACAATGTTGCAAGTTCTAACACACACACATAAGCATCTCACTCTGTGTTACAACCAAGTAAAGTAAAACAGCCAAATGACTAAAACGGACAGTTAAGGCAATATTAGAAGCTGACAAACAGCTTCTAAACAAGTCCAGATGCTTTTTCTTCCTGCATAATTTGAAATCTAAGATTTCCCTCCAGCTTGAACTTGCATTCTGTAACCAAGCATTATGCAAATGATCTCCAAGAACCTAGCGTTGCTGTTGCTTAGGAACACAAGTTTCACAGGCTGTGGAAGGAGCACTGCATAGAGAGATCCTGGGGCTGGTAAAGTCTTTTTTTTCTACTCCTCCTTTCCCTGCACACTCGCATACACAAGTTACTTGAAGAGCTACCATTCTTTGTCAAGGAAACACAATTCAGAATTTGCAGGATGGTGAAAAGACAATTATCCTGAGTTACTTGAAGAGCTACCATTCTTTGTCAAGGAAACACGATTCAGAATTTGCAGGATGGTGAAAAGACAATTATCCTGTGCTCCTCATTCACAGGTTCGTTACACATTCAGACTGAAAGACTAATTCATTACCGAAGAGTATACAAAAGACGACTGCACAGTAACAGACCATGAAGGCACATCCCACGCTACTGAAAAAAACAAGCAGTTTGTGACATCTGTACCTCACCTTCTAATACTTCCAAGCTGTTAGTAGGTAAGAACTTATGCAGGGGTACAGTCTGTCAGAATTGGTAAGATGAAGCTATATTTTTCTTTATTCTTGGTCGACCTTGGTTTTATAAATGACTTTGCACTGTGTGATAGCACAGTAGCTTCGAAGGGATGTAGAAAAAGTAAGAAAATTAAGGAGGGTAATCTCTCTCTATCCGCTCATGGCAGGATTTAGCCTAAACCTGTCTGATAGCAAGAAACTGCATTTAAACAGTCAGTGAATTAATGTCTCTTCCACAACAGGTTGTATTCAACAACACAGAAATGGTAACAGGCTTGTAAGCAGGGAAATGAAAACACAGACTAGCTGGAACTGCTTGGCTTAGTACAAAATCATTCACTTTAAAAATCCTGGTTTTAAGCTTTATGAAAGTATTTCCATAGAGCTATTTGGTTGCTGAATTAGATTGCACTACCTCTACTGCCTTCCTGCCTCCAGAGAACTGCAGGGCATGTGTAGCTCCACTGGGCATGGCCAGCCTGCTCTGCAATACACAGACTTCTAGCAGGAAGAGGAAACTTTTCTCACAGAGTAGTTCAAGATGGGATCGAGATGGTTCTGTGAAACTTTGGGTGCACAGAAGCAAGTAACAGCACCCTGTGAGAGGAAAAGAATAGACAGAACCACGGATAAGGTGGTCCGGAAACACTCAGTGTCACAGGCACAGGGCATGTTCTGGTCCTCCTAGCACTAGGCTGAGAAAGGTGGAAGAAAAAGGTCAGGTGAATGAGACTGCATCATCAGGGTCTGAATCTGTATTCTCCCAGGATCAGATCTTCTTAGGAAACACTTAAACTACTCATCATAACTGGGCCTTAAGCAAGTGCTGAAATGCAGATAAGGATTAATTTCCAAACCTCCTTGCCTCAGGAAGACACTGACAGTTCTAGCACCAATGCTCAATGTCTGTTCCCTCTCTGCAGATCCCAACAACATAGAGCACCACAGACAGGATTTTCTAGTAATTTCTGTATCAGGTCAGTCTCAAAGCTCTGGGCCTGTGAAACACTCCTAAAGCTCTGGTGTTAGGCAGCCGTGGGCTTTCAAAAGCCCAATACACACCAAATATTATACCACATGTGTTTAAAAAGGGACAGAGCTTTCTAGTCAAGATCCTTTTTAGTGAGACCTTATCACAGAGAGATGCAGCATGCCAACCTTCAGGCAAAAGTTTGCCAGCAACTCAGAGAATGAACCTGACAGTGGGGGTGAGGGTTTACAGAAAATTAATAAAGAGCATTCCCTCTTCCTGTCATAATTTCCTAGATAGTAGAGCAACACATTTACCTCTCCTGCTGCCACCCCAGGAGATGCAATGCAAACATCAGATGACACAGGCATAATTAACAGTTACAACAAGGAGCGCTCCTGCAATTCCTGAATTTTTAATATCAGTGGCTACGGAACTGGAGCCCTCTTATGTGAAGCTAAAGAAAATGAGACATGGCTAAGTAGGCTCCATTATCTCCAGTTACAGTCCTGAGAAACACTAATAATTAGTTTACAAGCATATAGAGACAAGAGAGGTATATTCATCTCCTTCAAACTGTCTGGTGTGCTGCAGTGTTTCTGCAGAAGTCTAATGCTAATCTTTATTTTTGGGACTGAAAAATCACCTTTTGGAAAGTTTGAAATGTGACTCAACTTTTAACCCAAAAGAAATGGAACTTGGAAATCATGAGAACTCCCTAGGGACTCATGTTTTCCTGACCAGTGCATATTAGAGGTCCATGGAAGGATTTTTTTTTTTAAATTCAGCTACAGGAGGTGGTTAAGTCTCTTTGAAGTTTGTGCATTGTCCAGCACAGAGGTCTGTCTTCACGAAAAAAGACACTAATCTATTTTTTTTGGACTTCTTAAAAATCTGAAACGTCCAGATTAAAACTTTTTAACAAGTTGGCAAGGTTTATTGATAGAGAAATACCCAAACCCCAAAAGGTTAAACTGCACTGTACTTCAAAACCTCGAGAACTCACTCTTCTACCCCAGGCTCCCTCTAGTGCTCTCAGGCACGCACAACACCGAGGGACACCAGCACAAGGAACCAGCATTGACAGCTGCAGAACAGGCTGATTTTTTGGCTAGCTGGTATTTTTATGGAATGTTTTGGATCAATGTTTCCCTCTTGGATTTTAAATGAAAAGTAATAGAAAAACATTACTCTAAAATGAACAAAATGTTTTCTGAGAGTTTTAAAGATGCTTTAAAAAAAGCATTAAAAAATTCAAATTTTTAATTTAGAAAAAAAAAAAAGTAAATGGAAATAAAGAGGTGATTGGTGACAGCCAACATGGCTTCACTAAGGGCAAATAATGCCTGACCAATTTTGTGCCTTCAATGACAAGGCTACAGAGATGGTGGATAATGGGAGAGCAACTGACATCATCTACCTGGATTTGTGCAAGGCACTTGACACTGTCCCACATGACATCCTGGTTTCCAAACTGACAAGGCATGGCTTTGACAGATGGACCACTCAGTGGATGAGTAATTGGCTGGATGGCTGCACCCAGAGAGTTGTGGTCAACGGTGCAGCATCCAAGTGGAGGAAAGTGACAAGTGGTGTCCCTCAGGGGTCAGTATTGGGACCAGTGCTGTGCAACATCTTTGTTAGTGGCAGACAGTGGGATTGAGCGTATCATCAACAAGTTTGCTGACAATACCAAATTATGTGGAGTGGTTGACACCCAAGAGGGAACAGATGCCATCCAGAGGGACAGGCTGGAGAGGTGGGTCAGCACCAACCTCATGAAGTTCAACAAGGCCGATTGCAGGGTCCTGCACTTGGGTTGGTGCAACCCCAGGCACAAATACAGGCTGGGGGGAGAATGGCTGGAGATCAGTCCTGAGAAGAAGGACTTGGAGGTAGTAGTTGATGAGAAGCTCAACATGAGTCACCAGTGTGTGCTGGAGCCCAGAGAGCAACTGCATCCTGGGCTGCATCAAAACAAGTGTAGCCAGCAGGGCCAGGGAGGTGTTCTGCCTCTCTACTTTGGTGAAGCCACACCTGGAATACTGTGTACAGCTCTGGAGCCCTCAGCACACGAAAGACATGGAGCTGTTGGAGATAGTCCAGAGAAGAGCCACAATGATCAAAGGGCTGAAGCACCTCTGCTATGAAGACAGAGTGAGAGAGCTGGGGTTCTTCAGCCTAGAGAAGAGAAGGCTCCAGGGAGACCTTATAGTGGCCTTCCAGTACCTGAAGGGGGCCTACAGGAAAGCTGGGGAGGGGCTTTTCACCAGAGAGGGCAGTTGATAGGACAAGGGGTAATGGTTTTAAAATGAAAGAGGGCAGATTTAGGTTAGGCATCAGGAAGAAAATCTGTACTGTGAGGGTAATAAGGTACTGGAATATGTTGCCCAGGCAGGTTGTTGAAGCCCCCTCCCTGAAGGGGGCATAGACCAGGTTGGATGAGACTTTGTGCTGTCTGGTCTCATGTGGGGAGTCCCTGCCATGAGGTTGGAACCTGGTGGTCTTTAGGGTCCCTTCCAACCTTAAACATTCTATGATTATATGATGAACTTCATTTTCAGAGATTTGCCAAGAGTCATATTGAATCAAATCACTAAAATGAGTGAATTTTTATTTTAAAAAATCTATTTGTTTTCTATCTTGAGAACATCCTACCTACTCCTGGACAAATTATTTAAGCTAACATCAGCAAAGGTGGAAAAATAACTTTATTTTCCACTGTACAGTATTTTACTTCTGTTATCAGTCTATACTATGTAAAGAAAAGAATTGATATTACCCCTGGGACACTGTAAGGTTAAATACAGCAAAGATTCAGAGGCCTTCAAATATAATGGTAATATGGCCCTGTAAGTACTGGTGAGAGACAGAAATGTGGAAATGACAATCAAAAATGGAACTGTGTTTAAATATTTTTATATAAAATAAGAAAGATTCAATTTTGGAGCATACCCTCAGGGCAAGACTGACCCTGTGCTGCTTACAGGATTTTCTGAAGCATCTGCCTCATAACAGATCTCCCAAGAGGATGGGTGGTAACTGGAAGACATTTCCCTTGCTTTTGTGTTACTTTTGGCTATGACATGTAATTGAAAAGGAGCTGAAATGCCTTAGCTGTAGTCTGAGCTTCCCCTTAATGTTTTTGCACATGATTAATGAGTAGCCAAAAAGCCTGAAGGGTTTATAATGAAGCCTCTCTAATCAGAAAATGTATTGTAGACAAATCCATACTTTTTTCCCAAATAATCATTCGTCAAAGCTGCGACTTGACTCTTCACAATTAAATGCCAGAGCACCCAGACCCATCCTGGAGATTAGCCAACTGTAACCCATGCTCTTCCCTGAGCTCTGGCTGAGAGGGACATAGTAATCCATTTCCAGGGAATCAGCCTGCTTCGTCACTAGCCATAATTGGTTGCTGTATTTGATGGCCTTCAATTAGAGAGATAGTTCACTAAAATGAGACTACAGTAGACTATTACTCATACAAGCCTCAATTCAACAAAACACATAGCACATGCTGAGCATCAGTATGAGTCAAAAATCTGACCAGGACACCTACACGCATTTCTCAAAGGCAGGGCATGACCTTCACAGTGGGAGTCCATCTATCCCCCAGCATGGATAGAAAAACAAGGCTAGAGTATCCAGAGTCTGGCCTTGAAAGCATGGGGGACACTAAGGCCTGCTGTCACATGTCGTTAAGCAGCACTGACACAGACCTCCTGTTGCAGTCTGCTTGGCAGGGGGTGTGTGAACTGCAAGCAGTCCTGGCACATCAGGGACCCCACTATATTCCTGAGGTCCTGGTTAAAAAAAGACTCTTAATCATTTGCTTTAAATATTTAATATTTCAATAATTTCCAGACCCCAAATCTCAGGTCCATTAAACAGGGTGTTTAACCAACCTGTCAAGAAATGCCAGGCCTGTCAAGAAGGCAACCTATTGGTCTGCTACAGTAAGTACAATTTTGGATAGTTTCTTACAGTGAAGCCACTGAGGACTGGATTGAGACTCATAATGCATTTTGCTCAGGTCCTCAAACAGCCAACAGATAACACATTTCATTCAGTTTCATTAGATGCCAACTTCAAATTAGCATCTACAGATGAAAGACAGTAAATTCTCCCACTTGTAATTTCAGCCTGTAATGCAATATAGGTGTTACAACGCAATAAAATAATATTGCAAATTATTAGAATTTCACCTACTCAAAATACTTTCAGGAAGAACTTTCAGAGTTGCAGCTACAGGATTGAGAATCCTGACCTTAAAAAAAAGGAAAAGAAAAAAAAAGACTTCTGAAGAGTCCAGTTAATTTATAACTAAGTGATTATCCTGTTTTTAATTAGGGAGTAACAACCACTGCTTTCAAAGGCTTTAACACAGTTTCCACAATTCATCCACAGAGTCTGGTGTGTCTTTCTGTCTCTCACTGGAGAGATGGGGAAAGAAAAAGGTCCAAAAGGGAAGAAGATCACCATGAAAATTGCAAAAAATTCCATCCGGATCGTTTTTGATGGAGCACGTCGTCTTGACTTAAGCAAGATGGGTATCGCTACCTTCCCCAAGTGCATTCTGAAACTGGCTGATGTGGATGAGCTTGATTTGAGTAGAAACATGCTAAAAAAAATTCCAAACACCATTGAGAAGTTTGAGAATCTGCGCTGGCTGGACCTACATAGTAATCAGCTTGAGGAGTTGCCCAAGGCAATTGGTACACTGCAGAAACTTTTATATCTGAATATAAGCAACAACAAGCTGACCACCAGAAATCTGCCAGAAGATCTGAAACTTCTTAAGAACCTGCACATTCTCAACCTTGGCTTGAATTTTCTTGAGAGTATTCCCACCAGTCTTGGGACCCTGATGGAACTTAGAGAGATAGGTCTCTTTGACAATGCCTTGACCACCATCCCAAGCAGTGTAAAAAACCTCCCCAAGCTCAAGAAACTGAACGCAGAAAGAAACCCTTTCCCAGATTCAACAACCCAAGAAGAGCCTGTCGACTCCATCAAACGTGTAGAAACACTTTACTTAGTACAAGAGGAAGACCTGTGCTCTTCCTGCTTGAGGATGTGTAAGGGTAAGAGGGACAAACAGAACATGTTAACGAATACAACACCCAGACCTTCAAAGAAGCCAAGTTTCTCTTTACTCCTTACACCCAATTCCTCTGCAAAGAATAACCAAGAAGAATGGAGATTAAAAGGCGAACATCCTTGAAATCAAGCAAGGTATTCCATAGACCATGTCCCATAAAGTTCAAATTAATAAAAACTGGCCACCTTCCTCCTCCCTTCTCCTGCAGTTGTCTTCCTTTAAAGATCTACTCAGTTTCAGAAGCAGCAAATCTGTGCAGTCTCTAAAATGAAATCCAAAACAACTAGAAGACGTATATTTGGAAAAGGAAAGACTACTCTTGAGCATCTGGGTCTTTTTTTACAGGTTCTCCATATTTGGGTTTTGGATTTTTTGGTTTGTTTTTTTTTTTGTCTTTTGTGTGTGCATGTGTTCAGTGAAGGAATCTTCAAAAATATGTTTTCCAGTAACTTTAACTCCCACAGTTGAGCTCCAAACACTAGTCCTGTTCATTTGCATACAGTAAGACACAGTTCAACTAATCTCAGTAAAAAACATTTGGAGGAACAGCAATATACCTGGGAACCTTCTGGTGCTGGCTACAAACCCCTCAGACAATCTCAGATAGGCATTGTCAGTGTAGGAACAGTGTTCCAGTTCAGCAGACAAAAATGTTATGCTCATGAGTAAACAAGCAGTGCAAACACAATGCTTACAGCTAACCAACCAGAGGTCCTGTTTGCTATCAAGGGGCCAGAATCTTCTGGGATTTTAGGTGCTACACTTGTGTGCAGTGATCTTTAACTTGCACAACACCATCAGCATCTCTAACTATACTCATTGTGTTTTTTCTGCCTCTGAGTCTCCTCCTGAGGAAGGTACAGAAGGGGAGGGGGTAGGGAAAAGATTCTCTTTTGAAGAGTGCAGGGCATATTACTTAAGCAGTGATTGAGAAAAAAGTCATCCTCTTCCTCGATCAAAGAGTCAGCTGGTGAATTAACTAATTCTGGTCTGGTGTCCCCACAGTACTTTCAGCTTTCTGTTCACATGTGTGCATATACACGTGCACCTGAGCACACACATTCACTTACTCAAATCACATCCCTAGGGCAGAGAGTGCTGGCAGCCTGCAAACAGCAATATACAGGTACAAGCAATAAGCAGATTATAAAAGCAGTCAAGTATGACATGAGAAGAGATTCTGGCTGTGGCCGTAGTAACATATGGTGACAGCAAACATTTCAGTATATTTAAATGAAGAATTAAGTGCCATGGGCAAAGTGTTCAGTTGTTCAGTAACAGCCCATCATAATTTTTCTAAATGGCTACAGCAGAGCTTAGTAATCAGAACTCCTGTCTATTATACCTAGGGAATACATGCAAAAACTGGTAGGGGTTTCCCAGAATTACTAGTACCTCTAGTTTCTATGATACATCAGACTAGTAATACCCATGCTTCAGCTGAGCAATTATTAATAGTGTGTCTGGAAAAATGGTTTGCCTCCCTGTCTCAGGTACAGCAGAAGGAGCTGCGATGCTATGGAAGATGGCCATTGATCCCTAGATTGGAAAGAAGCCCCATGTACTACTTGAATTATTCTCAGGAGCGGTTCCAGTCACTTTTCCAGGGAAAAGTAAACTCATCAAGTCACCAGTCCTTCACTTCCCATACTGGAACTTGCTGAAGACAAGCATGCTCACAGGGGTAATTTTCTCTTTGTAGTTAAGCACAACTTTTCTGGGATCATGACTTAGGCAGTGGCACTATTTTATTTCAGGTTATGCTTCAGCATGAGCTAAATTCTGCATAAGCAAATTATCTGGGATTTTGGGTTCTGTACCAGGGTGCAGTGATCTCCAACTTGCATGACACGATCACCACCACTGTAACATGCAAAAAAATCCATGTGTATATCTATCATTGTCTGCCCTAACCACACAATAAAGAGGTCATTATGCAGAAACATTATGGATTAGCTCTAACCTCATCTTACTGTCTCTTTTTCACAGTTTTTGTAGAGTTTACCAATAAAGTCTTATTAAGGAGGTAATTATTATTAATCAACTATACATAGATATACACAAATCATTCTTCATGTCTTCATACTCTGAATGTTGTACATTAGAAAGCTTTTTGGAATTCTAAAGACATCTTTGAATCTTCAAAATGGGGAGACATAAATAGGTAGTTTCTAGGTGATTTTTTTAGGGTGCAAATTAGCTACACAATTTCACTTGTTTCCCATCATTTACCTTATATTCAGGGTCTCTTCTGTTATCCCTTTTGACTTCAAAGCAGGTTGGAAAGAGCAAAATCTGTAGGAGATATGAAAGGTCACATTACAGTTATTCAAATTATTATCTATATACATGACATATGTATGTAATCTGTGCCATGTCCTCACAGCAACATTCTTCCTAAGGGATGCTACAGCATTTCACTGAGACTCTAACCCAGGAAAAAAGATGCAAGACAACACAGCAAGAGTTTATGTTTAATGTTAAGGAGCTGTCTATGGATTAGATAAAAGCAGTTGCTTTCCAAAAGAGGTCTTTGTTTTGCTGTAGAGAAGTCTGGGCTTATGATCAGGTGATTAAAAAAAAGCCAGGGAATGAGAACCCAGTCAGACATTTATCTAGTAAAAATGGCAAAAAACAATACCAACCCTTTTCTCAGCCATTCCTGTTTACTTTCACTGGGGGTTTAAAATGTCACACATGTTAAAATCTTAAAATACATAGGTTGGCTAACATTTCGCCAAGGTGCCACACAGGCAGCTGAGGATCAAAACATTATTTTGACTTGCCTCTGCAAGATTTTTTGATGAGGTATTTGTCAGAGCTGAAATACAGCAAAGATAAGGCCTAAACAAAGCTGCTGTCTCTGAGACAGAACCTTGTGATTCTAAGTGGCCACACTATGCAGCAAGCATAGTAAAGGAAGAACAGATAAATCTGCTTTGACTTTTAAAGCAATACTCCAATAGAAACTGTTCAGAAATTTCAAGAGGAGAAGGAACTGCTATGATTGTTAAAAAAATTAACAGTACCATTTCTCAGTCCAGGCTGCAGAATTTATCACAGGAAGTACTATGCATTGAAGTATTTTTCCTCTGTAAAGGATAGCAAAAATAACCCTGATATTCAAAAGAAGTGTGACCAGTTGATTGAGGGAGGTAATTCTGCCCCTCTACTCCACTCTCATAAGATGCCACCTGGAGTCCTCTGTCCAGCTCTGGTCCAACACTGCCCAACACTAGGACACTGAGCTGGTGGAGGGAGTCCAGTAGAAGGGCCATGAAAATGATCAGAGTGATGGAGCACCTCTCCTGTGAAGATAGGCTGAGAGAGTTAGGATTGTTCAACCTGGAGAAGGGGAGGCTCCAAGGAGACCTTATAGCAGCCTTCCAGTACCTGAAGGGAGACTACAGAAAAGCTGAGGAGGGGCTTTTTACAAGGACATGTAGCAATAGGATGAGGGAGAATGGCTTTAAACTGGAAGAAGGGAGATTTAGATTAGATACTAGGAAGAAAATCTTGACTGTGAGGGTGGTGAAACAATGGCACAGGTTGCCCAGAGAAATTGTGGATGCCCCATCCCTGGAAGTATTCAAGGCTAGGGTGGATGGAGCTTTGAACAACCTGACCTAGCGGAAGGCATCCCTGCCCATGGCAGCGGAGTTGGAAATAGATGATCTTTAAGGTCCCTTCCAACCCAAACAATTCTATGATTCTATGATAACGGCCAGAATAGCACTTGCAAAAAAACTGCAAGAAAACAAAGTGCAAATTAATCACTTCATGGTCTTACATTCAAGCTTCATTAAATAAGACAAGGACATAAAAACAAACAAAAATTCCATTGTTAAAAGTTACCTCCATACCAAAGATACAAAGTCAGAGAGATAAAACCATTTTATTTCAAAAGAGTCTAATGACATTCTATGTGTTGGAAGCAGGAAGAAACCTTCTTTCACCCAGTACTGTGAGGTAAGATGGAGGTGGCTCTCATCTCAGTGAGAGGAAGCAGCACAGCTACAATTCCAATTTCCTGGGATGCAGGGACATAGAACACACCACTGGGTGCTAGGGAAATCCTACACATGCATTAGCTCCCTTGACAAATCAATGGCTATATAATGCTCTAAAGATTTCATATGTCAGCAAAAGGAATATTCCATAGCATTGCTTAACTGTAACCCTTTGAAGACCAAGGAGCTGCAATTGAAGAAAGCCCCTGAGGTGGCACAAGACAGTCATCTGAAGCCAGGATAATAAGGGGTCACACACCAGGAGTGTCACCTGGGTGTTCACATGTTATTATGAAGTAAACATTACCTCTTAAATATCTTACTTCGGTCACTGTCATGGAAGACAAGAAATCTGGAGTAACCATTTTTGAAGAATATTTCCAAGGCGATCTCCTGGAAAGGCAAGTAATTTACATTGTGAAGAGCTGCAGAGCAGTGCCTAGTGCTGCAAAGAGTCCATCACTGCCTATCCAATTCTTCAGTGCTTTAAAAAAAGGCCTTGACTTTGTATCAAGTGTGAAGTGTAGCAAACTATCCTTCCCAGTTTCTCAAACAGTAGGAATGGTCCTGCTTCTCTGAAGCAAAACCAAAGTCCAGACATTGGTTCTAGCACCCACCTCTTCCTGAAGCATTTTATCTTGAAATCTCAGTGTGATTAACAAGACACTAGTAGCATTATCTTATAATTAGTTGAGAAAACATGAAGAGAGGATGCTAAATGAGAGTTCCTTTTAGAAAGCAACCATACTTCTTCCTAAATGAATAGTGAGCTCACCAGAAAAGCCAAGATAACATCTCCTGACTAGAAGAAGCAGGGAAGGAAAGGGAGTTTGACATTTCTCACTGAAGCCTTAAAATAATTGAAGTTGAAAACTTTGACCCCTTTTTTCTGCAATGACTCTATACATTGTTATGTTGGGCATTTGCATATAATCCTATTAGTTACTCAGTGCACAGTCCTTTTTTCACCAAAGTTAGTCAAACAAAACTACAAATTATATGCAGTGTCTTGGAGTTCAGACACGAGTTTCAATCCAAATGTGGCAGGTGGAATACAAACCTAGAGAAACATCTCAATGGCAACTGCTCCATGCATGATCCTCAAATGAGGCAGAAAGCAGAAAGGTAATATGAGAGCAGCTATGACAATAAACAGCTTGCAGCACTTGCTCTGAAGCTCAGCTTTCCAAACCAAGTCTGCTCAAGTGTTGCCATTACAGAATTAGGCTGTGTGGTTTCACAGTGCTTTGCTCTGAGCTGGGCTACGTGCATGAGCAGAAGATCAGCTCTCCCAGCCACACTAAACATTGTTAGCCTAAAAACTAGTAAGCCAGCCACTCCAGGAAAGGTGCTTAAACATTTGTGAACATAGAAATGAGTTTGTATTACCAAAGGCTAATGAAGCAAGGCAAGAGCAAAGGCATTTTGGGACTCAAGCAAAGAAACCTCAGCAGT
>NW_009953694.1:866855-869136 GCF_000747805.2 Chaetura pelagica | reverse complement strand
TCTTTCCCTTGAACAACCAAGCATATGAGTTCCTACCTGCAGAAGGAAGCGCATCAGATGAATCTCCTTTATATCATTATATGAATAACGGGAGCACGTCTGGTCTCCCACAGCATGATCTTTATGACATAAGTTGAAAAGAAATGGGTCACTTATGCTGGAAGAAAAAAAAAAAAAAGAAAGAAAAAATAATTTGAAACAAAAAAGATGAGGAGAGCCCTCATGGACATCCAAGTCCTCCCTAAAGAAGAATAAAAATACTAAGAGATAGCAAGATCAACTGAGGTATTCATGATTTTAAAACAAAGCTAAATATTGAAGGCAAATTTTGTATTAGTTACCAAAATAAGGAGCCTGTGGAGGATAAGGGCAGGTTTGGAATTATTGTAGTGTGTGCAAATAGTCAGACAACAATATTTTGCGTATACTGAAGTCTGAGAAGTAGCATGGGAAGAACCTGCAAGCCTGGGTCATGGACACACAGCTGTTATAAACAGCAATTAATTGGAACAAATAATTAAGCAATTCATTATTATTTTAATTGTGTACATGTACTGCAACTGCTATATACAGCCTAGGCCATAGCAAATCCCTTAGAAAAACAACCTAAGTTTTTATCAGATCCATTCTAATCAATCCTTAAGTCACCTCATCAGATTGACTGATACTTGACTTCAGAAGACTCAGATGCAGAGAAGACAGTCAGGGAGTAAAAATACTGAGTTACTCGTGGTCCCGCTGGGTTTTGCACATGAGAACACAGTATGTGCAAAAAGCTAAGTCTAACAGACTCATTTGCAATATTGATCAGTTTCAATAAATCATGAGTCAAAGATTATAGCAGTGTGCCAAATATTAATTATGATCTTGGAGAAATAAACAAAAAACTTCTGAGACAATGAAGTTGAAGGCTCTGGTAATGACAGTTCCATATGAATAAAAGATGGGAAGCAGTCAGAAAGAAACATTAATAGCACTTTAAAAGAACTGAAAAAACAGCAACATGTGTGTTAGGCTGCCCACCAGCTCCATCTGTTGGAGCTGGGTGTTCTTATTGGCCCTGCAAAGCCTGTGAACAAGCACCTATGTTAGTTATGCTAAACAATTCTGTGAACAGCTGGAAAGGACGGCAAACTTCTTGCTGTGCTAGTATCTCTCTTGTAATCCTCTTGAAGTCTGTGCAAATTCTAAGTATTCACGTACCAATACTGCAATTATCCAAGAAAGTCTGTGTGGAAAGAATAACTCACCTGGACAAACAGTGACGTGTACAATAGACTTCTTCTAGAGGGGATAACACAAAGCACTCGCAGACGTAAAAGTGCTCTTTGCCGAAGAGCAGCACTCCTTCCACTGCTGTGTGCCCCTGCACAACTGCCACAGAGCACTTGAATGTGACCTAGTATGGAAGCAAGAATAACAAAGCCAGGAGTAACACAGGAGGCAGGGACAGCAGGGAGCAAGACCAAATGGTGCAGAAGGACACATGTTTGTACCAAAACAGATGCCTCTTGATTGGCAGGTCTATAGAGATGCAGTCAGAAAACAACGGCTGACAGCACAGGCACCTGTGGTACTAGCAGTGTGAGGGTCTGATGCCCTTTTCCCCCAATAAATCTGTTCCTTCCCCATCTATCTGTGGTTATATTAAGCAACATCACTATAAAACTTGAAGAGCTTACAATTGTTGCAGGAGTTAGTACTATAAAACTTCATTAGACAGCAATGCTTACTACACAGGTAGGGAGTTGAAACACAGAGGAAATAAGTGACTTCCACAGCATCATGCAGAAAAAACAGTGGTATCTAATAAACACATGTCTATTTAAAATTCAGAGAAAAATACAAATTTTATTTAGATCCCAGTGAATCTATACTTGAAAATCTTCAGCAAAGGGATCCCACAGAGCAATCAGCAAGGAAAGGATCTATTACCCTAGGTATTAATCTCATGATGGCCAGTTGAATCAGCATACAATAGATTGAAATCTCAGTGCCATAAAACTGACACTGCTACACAGCTTTTCAGTCTTGGATGCCAGCACAACACAGTAAGCTAGTAAATGAAATTTTGTTTCTACATTTATTTTTTCTTTACTGATAACCAATTATTTTACCAACAAAATGGGAGTTTCCACTTGGAAATCACTTGTATGGGCACAGAAAGTTGTTTGCATTCTGGGTAAAAAAAAAACTCAAAAGAAGATTTCTGTGGGTGATTTTTAAAACTAAAATACCTTCAATCTCTTTCTCTTTCCCCTCTAAATTATTTCTAAGAGGA
>NW_009953694.1:858965-866795 GCF_000747805.2 Chaetura pelagica | reverse complement strand
CAAACACAGACCTCTCTGAAGAGCCTGAATGGGTGTGTGCCATTATGTGGTTAAAGATATGTGTGATTGCACAGAGAATGCTGGGGAAATCTTCTCACATTAGTGAACCACAGGGTTTCCTGAAGTAATTAAATAGCAGAAAGCTTGCTGCTTCCCAAAAGGAAGGTAACTGAATATTGAAACATAGGCATTTGTGTAAAACAGCTAAATGCATACAAAGTTGAAATTCAGACTTCTAAGAAACCCAGACTCAGCCCATATGCCAGAGGTCATGCGAGTGGTTTTGGGAAGCACTTGTATTGTGAAGGGGGCCTGCTAATGATCACTAATATAATCTGGCACAAATAATCATGTTAGCAGGCTTTGAGAGGGGACAGAGCATGTATCTCTCTTTCTCAAACCTTAAACTCTAAGCCCAAATACATAGTTTTCTGTACTATCCAATCAACAACAGTGACCAGTGCCAAATCAATTTCTTTAGCTTTATGTTATCATCCCCAATAGAATTAAATACATCTACACTCCTAGATATACTACTGCCCTTGGGCTGAGTCAGTTCTTATTTTTTCCAGATAAGTAATACAGATCTGTCAAAGAGGTGTGCTAGAGAACCCCTACTAGGACAGTCTTGTGTCTACAGTCTTGCACTGAAGATCCAAGAAGACTGAAATTATCACAGATTAAATAAAACCTTTGCTTTTATGTCAGAACAGAATCCAGTTCACCAGCCAATAGAATCATGAATCAATGAAGCAAACATGACAAAAAATGACTAAATAACCTTCAGTGTACTGCCCAAAGCCCTGCATCTCTTGATTTCTCTGTTCATTCAAATATACAAGGAAATTAAAGCTAAAGGTGTAGTTATTTTTTATCTTATTTTTTTCAGACAAGCTGTTCATAAATTGTTCCAGTAGCATTTAAGGAAACAGTTGTAAAAGTGCATTTGCTCTGGAGTTCAAGAACCAGATTTTCAAAGGAATTACATACCCAAAGATGCATACAGCCTTCATACAGCTTTCAAAAACACTGCAGGAGGTTAGATGTCTATTCCTGCAGACTCTAGTAGTGTTAGCACAGCCTTTCCAAGTTAAAATACAATGCAAGGAAATTTAAGTCCAAAGCTATGTCACTGGAACACACTAACCCATGCCACACAATTTTCTGAGCATAGCATGTTTACAGAATAAGGACAAAAGAGTGGCTACTCCAAGTTAATTCAGAGGTCCAACCAAACAGCTATCCTGCATCTTAGTAACAGATGCTTAAGGAAAGCATATAAGAAACATGCTAGATATGGACTCATTCTTGATCTTCAAATACCTTCACAGCAACCACTGGTTTAGGGACTTCCTGAAGCCCCTTTCTCCTCCTCATTGTCAAATCTCATATTTCCCCATAAACACTCACAGCTCTCTTTCATCACTTGCTCATCAAGAGGTACAGCAATTTTGCACAATATACATAAAAGCAACATGTTCACATAGCACTGTAGCAGGAACCACAGAGATGAAACCTGTAGTTATTTACTCTTCCTGTCATTTTTCTTGTGTATTGAGGAATCCTAGGGTGCAAAAGCTACATAGGACCTGCCAGTAAAGCAGGGTCAATGTTATTTAGGGCCACAGAGTTTAAAATAACTAGGAGTACATGAAATAAAATACATTGCTTTCACAACTTTTGCCAGGGAAACAGATACATGTTATCACAGTGAGAGCAACACAGGACCAACACTTTGTGCCACTCACAAGACCTTTCCTGCAATGATTATTAGTTTGCTTGTTGTTGAAGTCTCATCTTACCTCAAAATGGCCACAGACGCATCTCATTAATCACAACTTAAGAATACATGACAGGTCGCTTAATTCTCTCCAAATGCTCAATGACCAAGGGAAACTTAATCTACTTGACCTAGTCTTTAGTGGTAGGGTCTCTACACTCAAACTTGGTCACACTGGAACTCTTGCAAATATTGGATTTTTTTTTTTTTTATTTTTTTATTTTTCTGCTAAGACTTGAGTGGATCCACTACAATCAATAGAAAGAAAGCCTTGCAGTCACAACTTTGCTTTGGAAGACACCAGGATGCATTCATTTTTTGTAGGTAGCTTCCATTCACCCTCTCTTATTCCAAAACACCCCATGTGTGTTTCTTCAGTGTGCACTTCTCAGGTTTTAAAAACTTCACAAATGCTACAATGAAAAAATCTCAGATATTTAGGATAAAAGGGGAGTGGCAGAAGGAGGATCTTGTCTTGTACGTGGTCATGGACACTGGGACAGCTCTCTGTCCTTGCTTTCTGTGAAGAAAGCTGCCATCTGTCCCAGCCTATTATCAGCCTGAGAAGCTGACATCCCTTAGCTAATGATAATATCTGGAAGCCAGCTCTAGTAGGATTGTGCTCATAGCTCTTGCACACCCAGGAATTTGTCTCTCTCCAGACACCTCTTGAACAGAAAATGCTGCCAAAAACTTATATGAGCCTTTAAATTTCCCCTCAAATCAGTTCATTCAAATTCATACCCTTCTCACTGCTCCCATGACTGTCTCAGGAGTAATGATAGCAAAGTCTGCTTCCTCCTTTCTCTTCTGCACTATTTCACATGAAGCAACTAACTGTTAGGGGATCGGCTGTGCTTGCTTTAGGTGGTAGTCAGGATGCTGGGGTTTTCATGAGCTCTGCAGAGATCCAGGGAGCAGCTACAGCCTTACAATTGAAATATGTTTTTCATGAAGTTGAACACCAAAAAAACCCACCCAGAAGCAGATATGAATGGGAAATACTGGGTGGTATCCAAGCAGCTCAAGTAGCATGATGAAGGTGCACACCCAGAAGAACAGAAAACTGACTAAAGCTGCTCTAGGGTGGTTTTTTTGTTTGTTTGGTTGGGTTTTTTTGCCTTTTTTTGGTTGGTTGGTTGCTTGGGGTTTTTTGTGACTCTTACAGCTTTTAAGTCAGATTCTGTCCTTTGCACCTAGTAACAGTTTGACTGAGCTGGGGTTTGGGTGGAGGAGCACAAGCTGGGGACAGAGCTCCCAGCAGCTTTTCTACTGCAACAGAAATCCAGATAAACTAAATAAGAGGAGTAATAATCTGCAACACTTTGTTGTTCTTCAGACACTCCCATCTGAACCTCTTAATGCAGTGAGGTAGCTATTACAATCTCTGCTCCTGCAGCAGGGAGGAAAGAGGAGAAACTGAGCACAGAAAAGGGAAACAGGTTGTGCCAAGGACCTGGCTCCCTAATCCTCTGCTTTGACTGCAATAGATAGTCCCTGTTCCCACTGCACTTTGGCACATGTAAAGTTCTTTACTGTTGCAACCTTGCATTGGGATGAAGTGTAACAGTGCTCCTACAAACACAAGCTGCCTTGATGTCTTGCATAGCTGTGAAGTATGTTCAATGCCTCTAGAAACACTGGCTCCACCAAGTGTAGAGCTGCTGCACTATTCTTTCAGTCCTAGATGCTTAACATCATAGCCACTCTTTCTTTCAATTGAGCCTGTTATTTAAATATTTCCTTTCTCTCTACCATGCATCACGCTCTCTGATATGCTAGTAGCTTCTATTATTGTCCTTGGCACCTCTTATGCTCTCTCCAGCCTCTCCTTCAAGGAAAGGCATTATGCCCAGATTTCTGCTAGGCCATGCCCTCTTGTTAACTTCAGATTCATTACCCTAGCTGCTTGAATTTCTTACCATCTCAAATGACTTACTGGCAAATTAAAGTTTAATTTTCTCCAAAATTCAGAATTTCTACACCAAAATCACTCCCAAAGCCTTCCAACACTTTCTTCATCTATTGCATGCTAACCACACATTAAAAACCTGGCAGGACTACTTTAGGCTTATAAAGATCAGGGAGACAACCTCACAGCTGGGGACTCAGGTTGCAGATACAGGAATCCAGTCTCCCTGTCTCTGCTGCTAAACCAGGGTTATTTAAAGGCTTGGCTCTGGCTTTTGGCAGGTAAATTGATATATTAGGTCAAGACAGGTAACTATTTGCATTTCTCTTGCACAATTCTGCAGCACCACATGCTGGGTAACATCACCATGGGACAGGGTGCTAGAAGGTAAAGGGGCTCAAGATAGCTAGTCAACATTCAAGGACCACTTCTTGCAAGCACAGGATCAGAGCATCCCAATGGTTAGGAAATCTAGTAAGGGTGCTAGGAGACCTGCATGGTTAAAAAAGGAACTGCTGGGCAAACTTAAGTGGAAAAGGAAAATCTACAGATCATGGAAGGAGGGGCTGGTCACTTGGGAGGAATATAGGACTGTTGTCAGAGGATGTAGGGGGGCAATTAGGAAAGCTAAGGCCTCCTTGGAACTTAACCTTGCAAGTCAGGTTAAGGATAATAGAAAGGGCTTTTTCAAATACATAGCTAACAAAACTAACACTAGAGGCAATATTGGCCCACTGAGGAACGAGGTGGGAGCCCTGGTGACAGGGGATATAAAGAAGGCAGAGGTGCTGAACGCCTTCTTTGCCTCTGTCTTTACTCCTGCAGGATTTCCCCATGAGCCCCAGATTCATATAGCCCCAGAAGTAGTCAAGATAGATGAGGAGTTTGACATAGTAGATGAGGACTGGGTTAGGGATCAGTTGAGTAATCTGGACATCCATAAATCAATGGGTCCAGATGGAATGCACCCAAGGGTGCTGAGGGAGCTGGCGGAGGTCATTGCTAGGCCACTCTCCATCATCTTCAGTAAATCATGGGCAACAGGTGAGGTGCCTGAGGACTGGAGGATAGCAAATGTCACTCCAGTCTACAAGAAGGGCAAGAAGGAGGACCCGGGTAACTATAGACCGGTCAGCCTCACCTCCATCCCTGGAAAGGTGATGGAACAACTTGTTCTTGTCACTATCTCCAGGCACATCAAGGACATGGGGGTCATCAAGAGCAGTCAACATGGTTTTATCAAGGGTAAATCATGTTTGACTAACCTCATAGCCTTCTATGAGGAAATTACTAGGTGGATAGATGATGGTAGAGCGGTAGATGTGGTTTATCTTGATTTCAGTAAAGCATTTGACACCGTCTCCCACAGCATCCTTGTAGAAAAGTTGATCAGGTATGGGTTTGGTGATCAGGAAGTGAGGTGGATTAGGAACTGGTTGAAAGGAAGGAGCCAGAGAGTTGTAGTCAATGGGGCAGAATCTGGTTGGAGGTGTGTGACTAGTGGAGTCCCACAGGGGTCGGTACTGGGACCGGTGTTGTTCAACATCTTCATCAACGACCTGGATGAGGGTATAGAATGTACCCTCAGCAAGTTTGCTGATGACACTAAGCTGGGAGGAGTGGCTGACACACCAGAAGGCTGTGCTGCCATTCAAAGGGACTTGGACAGGCTGGAGAGTTGGGCGGGGAGACACATGATGAAATTCAACATTGGGAAGTGTAGAGTTTTGCATCTGGGGAAGAACAACACGATGTCCCAGTACAGGTCAGGGGCTGACCTGCTGGAGAGTAGTGTAGGTGAAAGAGACCTGGGGGTCCTGGTAGACAGGAGGATGACCATGAGTCAGCAATGTGCCCTTGTGGCCAAGAAGGTCAATGGCATCCTGGGGTGCATTAGAAAGGGTGTGGTTAGTCGGTCAAGAGAGGTTCTCCTCCCCCTTTATTCTGCATTGGTGAGGCCGCATCTGGAGTATTATGTCCAGTTCTGGGCCCCTCAGTTCAAGAAGGACAGGGAACTGCTTGAGAGAGCCCAGTGCAGAGCCACAAAGATGATGAAGGGAGTGGACCATCTCCCTTTTGAGGAAAGGCTGAGGGAGCTGGGTCTCTTTAGCTTGGAGAAAAGGAGACTGAGGGGTGACCTCATCAATGTTTACAAATATGTAAGGGGTGAATGTCAAGGAGATGGAGTTAGGCTTTTCACAGTGATGACCAGTGATAGGACAAGGGGTAATGGGTGTAAATTGGAGCATAGGAGGTTCAAGGTGAATATCCAAAAAAATTTTTTTACTGTGAGAGTGACAGAGCACTGGAACAGGCTGCCCAGGGAGGTTGTGGAGTCTCCTTCACTGGAGACATTCAAAACCCACCTGGATGCGTTCCTGTGTGATGTACTCTAGGCGACCCTGCTCTGGCAGGGGGGGTGGGCTAGATGATCTCTCGAGGTCCCTTCCAACCCCTAGGATTCTATGATTCTATGATCACCCACATTGCATATAATCTCTTCTTCCATGCCTATGGTGTCTATGGTCTCAATATAAGAAAGACACATGCAAAATATAATCTTCACCTGTACACACTGTAACTTCAGTGGAAGCCTGAGTAAAATGTATAACCAAGGAACCAGAGTATGAAAGTTCTCTCAGAAAATTCTGTGAGAACAACCCTGACACCAACATCTGTAAAGCTGCACCTGCAGCATGATAGATTAATCTAGTGAATTACACACATAGAATTTTGTGTGCGGGAAAAAAATGTCTTGTGCTTTGGGCATATACACATAGATGCTATACACTACTGAAAATGCAGCACCAGCTCCAAACATTCAGTGATAAGGTGACTAAATTCCCAACTTTTAGTTCAAAGTCACATTTTTCCCAAACACACCAGTAGCAGTCTTTTTGACCAGCTTTCACAAATACTCCCTGCTGGGGCCATCTGTAAGGGAGTAGGCAAAACAAAAAAATCTCAGCTACCAGGCGACCATTTTCCTTTAGTCTGCAAACAACTACATTGACCCTCCATCCCAGTGTGCAGGTGAACCACAAACATCTAAAACTCCTCTGAACATCCACTTCTTTATGTACCTCCATAAAGACAAAACACAACAATGGCCCTCTGTATTTTGCATTTCACCATCACTGCATACAAGGTTTATGGCTTTTAGAAGCTGACCTAGTAGATGACTGAAAGCTGATAGGCACTAGGGGAAACTGGTGCAGAGTATGGAAAGAAATGGGGAAAGAACTGCAAGAAGCCTGGAAACTGGAAATGACACTATGTGTAGGGTAAAGTAATTGCAAAAGAAGGACTCTCTGGGTAAGGGAAATAAGAACGTGATCAAGAACCCTGAGAACTGGAGGCTGTGCTATGTAGGTGAGGAGAATTTGACAGATAGCTCAAACACAACAGGGATGTAGGGGCAGCTGGCAGGGACAAAACAGCTAAAGGTAAACTTCAAATAATTGGGAAAGAAACTGTACTCACCACAAAACACTATCCCTTCTAAAGGCAGGGATGGGACGTATGATGAAGGAAATGTAACAGTACAGGCCCAAATCCAGGATCATGAACTATTCCTACTATCCCTCTAGCTGCCACTTTGGCAGAAACCATTATAAAGGCCTGAAAGATGCTAAAGATGCTTTTCTCCAGCAGATGTCAATGTGATACCCACAACTTTCAGCGTTCTGCCACTGGCCTGGTATTCTTGGGAGTTTTAATAGAGGCTTCCATTATCAAGCTTTGGGAATGGCTGTAAGAGGCTATAACTGCACATCTCTGGCAATATTTTCAGATTTTTGACATTTCCTAAATTCAGAGTGTTTGACTTTTACATCTGGGAAATGTGTTCCTCTGTGTGTAGTTTAGCGCATTAAAAAAAAGCAAAAAAAACCCCCATAACTAAAGTCTGTACTTTGCATAGTTTGGGTGTTGTTGAAACACAGATTATGAATGCTCCCTCACGATTAGTCTCCACTGGGTCAGAGATTAACCTTCACCACTCTCAGTAGCCTTATACTAAAATCTTAGCCTATAGTAGAACAACATCCACTTACTTTCTCCTTTATAGTCACTTTCTCTCACAGTCCAAGTGATGAACACACCTTGTTTCAGACTTAAAATTAATTTCACAGGAATG
>NW_009953694.1:855328-858923 GCF_000747805.2 Chaetura pelagica | reverse complement strand
AGGAATGCCTGAATGTTTTCTTGTCTATTTTTCAAAGAAGATAAATCAAAAAACTAGATGATATTAGCATGACACCACCCCACCTGCACCTGTATTCTTCTGACTGAATTTGCTAACAGCCTCTGAACTAATTGACAATGTCAATAGCATTTGATCTGCTGCTTCTGCAAAAAGCCAACTCACATATCTGAATGTGTACAAAAGTGTCTGTTTAATGATAGTGCAAAAAAACAGCACTCGGAAACATTTAAAAACAATGACCGCTTTCCAGAGAAGGGCTGTGTTAAAGAAATCAATCTAGTACCTGCCAAAGCATCGCAATGACTTTTTTTGTGCAGTAGGTAAAATGGTTCCAGTTGCCTGCTTAAAGTGCAAACTGCTCACTAGGCAGCCATTTACAAGGCAGGACCGCAGTGCACTAAGTGAGCACAGGACAGCTAATGTCACCCCCTGCTGCTTTTTTTAATACTTCTGTCAGCTCGGCAACACGGTGACTGCTGCTGGAAAAAACAAGCCTGGCATTTCTGATGGCTTCCTGCAGAGTTACATGGAGAAGAGACAGACAGCCTGAAGGCTCAAAATGAGATCAGCACATGGAAAACATGCCTCACATTTTCATGCTTGTCTCCTTCTGCTATGGAGAGGTATGTGGGGGGAGAAAGGAGGAGGGACAGGGAAATTAATTATACTCAACAGACAGTGTATTAACAGCACTAATAGCATGAAGAAATCACCATGTTAGAGAGCACAAATGTGTCCCCCAGTCACCGGCAAAGCATCAAGAAAATTTGGTGCTAGTACTGATATAAAAATAAAATAATTATTTCTATATTTATGTACTATTATCATAGTGCTCTAATGGCTGAGTTTAAATACTGCAAGTCTGACCCTTGGCTTCCACTATGGCATGTGAACTCTTGGGCCAACCAAGGGGAATGATGTCACTGGAATAAATACTGCAAAAGATCAGAGAATGAGGCCAGGTCTACTCATGAAAAAGATTCTCACAGTCCTGCAGAAAATGTGCACTGCATATCCAACATCAAGGATTTGATTTTTGTGATTTGGAGTCTCCATTGTGGGGACTACACTGAAAGTGAAGGGTAGGTTGCTGTCTTCTGAGCAAAAGGATTAAATTGAATATACCAGGCCAAAGTTAGTCTCCCTAACAGTCACACCTATTTACTCCATATCTTACGTACTTCCCCAGTATTCCTGAACTTGCCTCTTTCTTATGCTGGGAAGAAATCTGGGAGAATGACATCCAGTCCAGTACAAGAAGGAAGAAGGAACTACACCATTTTGACTAGATGACACATGGTATAAATATGAAACAGGAAGCAAGGAAGTCTCTATGGCTTTAGAGGGAAGAATCTGTCCAGTACGTATGGGGAGGTAGAGAAGAAAAGGAATGTGAAGACAAGAAGAAAACATTTCCTGGTATTCAGCAGCAAGAGATTTAAACATCACTGAATTGACAAGCCAGACATAATTGGCATACCCTTCCAGAGATAAAGAAATTTGATGCAGGCACTGCTCTGGGAATAAGCAAAGGTGGGGAAGCAGGACAGAAATTCTCTGAGTCTCATAATTTGCTATGTTTTAGGCAAATTCAGAAAATACTGTCTCACAGGTACAAGAATATCTTGGGTCACACACCCATTTTTTTTCTGTTCCTTCAAAGAGTTAAGTGCTCTTCAAGAATATGTCTACATATGAGTTCATACAGAGGCTGGAAAATTGTAATTGTTCTAAGGAAACAGAGAGTGATGATGTTTTCTGTAGCCTGAATCCACCTGAACCCCAAACTGAAACGTACAGATAGGCCTCCACATTCAATTCACCTTCCAAAATGCCATCTACCCAGATAAAGTTTTCTAGTTCACCTTTCCTACCTTTTCACATTCTACGAACTCCTGCAGTATAATTTGTCTCTCCACACACAGTTCCAAGAAGTCTTCTGAATGGAAACTTTCATGTAGAGCAGGGAAGAATGTTAGCTGGTTAAAATCAGATCCTTTCTTATCCATTTCCCTTTCTGCTCCATTTAACGTCAGTTGTCCTATATCAATATAAAAGAAATTGCAGTTTTAGTTGTAGCTGGATGACACCAAAAGCTTGTACAATTTAGACTGTCACCCTTTCTGTTCTACCTTGGGAAATAGCATTATTTATCTGCAAAATAACAGTCAAGAGAAGTAAAATCTGTGCTAAAGACGAATGCTTAGTTCAGGGAATTAAAAATAGGTAGCTGCATTCAGTCATAATTAATACTAAATTCCTATCATCACTAAAGATTCAAACATGTCGAACAAATGTATTTTTATTTATGTACTGTGTTGGGCTGATTATCTGATAATTTTTTTTACAAATAATCTGTTCACATACATTAAATTAGGAAAAATTGAAAAAGGTAGTCTTCTGGAGGGAGACATGCACTGAACAGGACCATAAGAGAACCCAAGCAAGGACAATCCACTTATATTTTGCACAAGCTGTGTCACAAGTTTTGCAAATTTATGTAGTGCATACAGTTAGGGAAGGCATGATCATCCTTCTTATTAAAGGTAGACTGTAACCACTTTCATACAGAAACTACATAGTGCTTCAATCTTGTTTGAAGTCTAGAATAATGAGCTCCACTGTTGCTTAATATCTAGGTCCCATCACACTAAATAATATACAACAATACTGCCTGTATAAGCATATACACTAGAAGCTTGACTTGGAACAGCCATACAGGTGACTGAAACCCACAACTTTTGATTTTGATGACATTTCCAGACTACAGCTCTTTCTGAATGGTTTGTTTTTTCCCCCCTCACTCCCCCACTTCTTTTAATGTCACACATAACAGAAAACTTGGTCTTAGAAACTGAAAAATGTTCAGACCATATTTTGAAAAATCACATTCTATTTTGAATGCTGAAAAACAACTTGACATGTTAATTTTTTTGTGTGTTTTTCTTCCACACTCCATTATTTTGTTCATATTCTTGGAAAATTACAATTTCTATTACGATTTCTCTGAGCCATCTATCACTGGTTTTAAATATTATTTTAGACATAGAACTAGACTGCCTACCAAAGCGGGGGAAAAGTTTGCACTTTTACTTCTGAGCTTAAGCATTTGGGAGCTTTTCTGGTGTCCAAGCTTTCATTTCAATATAGCTTTTTTTTTTTTTTTTTTTTAATTTCAGGTCTTTCTGGTGGCAACAAGAGAGCAACAAATTCTGAACATAGTTTATATACCACCTATAGTAATTGCATCAGTCTTTTTAGGCCAGAGTGCTGATACTATTATTTCTTTTTACTTAGATGAAATTCTGACCTGGAACTCCATACACTAATTCAAATTCTCTCTGGCTGTTTCTGTCCACCCTCTTGATGATGTATTTAACCCTAAAAGGTTACCTGAATCCACTGCAGCAGGGGAGTTTGTTTCATTTCTGTTTCCTAGGAGCTCCTGAAAAGAGACTAGGTATGACTAGAGTGGCACACCCAGACAAATGCAAATAACTTGCAAACTTATTGCAGAGAAAAACACAGATTTAGAGATATTTTGTAAATAAATGCCTTGGAAATTCAAATACAC
>NW_009953694.1:835902-854780 GCF_000747805.2 Chaetura pelagica | reverse complement strand
TTCAAAAGGACCCAAAGGAACAATTACACATAGAAACAAATGTCAAAAATTAAGCAAAAGGACTATTTTCTTTTTAAAGACAACTCTGCATGAGGGCAGTTGTAGGATAGAAAGCATTCCACCCAGTCTACAGAAAACAGCCAGAATCCAAGCTTCACATAAAAGCTGAAAATGTCCTAGAGATGGAATTCTCCTGATACACCGAAGTGCTTAATCTTCTAGTTGATAGGATTTGGCACTTAGACACTATAAAGACTGACAGCAGGAAATACACCACTTATGCAGTTTAATGCTTAGTTCAAGCCACTCTAATTGTCCTTTTGATCATCCAATAGTTTTAGCCACCCTAATAAGCATAAGACTAATAGGACAGTTTCAGTTGCATACATTGGAAAGTGCTACACCCATGAGATATTAAAAGCAGAAAAGTATGGTCGGGATATATGCACATCTGTCTGCGGAGATCCTATACTAGAAAAGAGGGAAAAATCATTTTATTGCGGTTAAACACATTGCAGACCTCTGACTCTCAAAACTGGACCTGTTCAGTGGGTTCTCTATGCATGGCATAGCATACTGATAAGTAAGGAGACAAGAAGCAGAGAAAAGAGGCGAGTATAAAGTCACCAGCAACTGTTACAGAAAATGTGCACCTCCTGCAAAAGCATTCTACCTCATTCTTCATTTGCATTGCTGCCACCTGGGTGCTTGCATGTTGAATCCTCCTCCTCATTCGTGAAGGCCCCTCATAACAATCAAGAATCCATCGTGGCTCTAAGGATGGTGATGCATCTCTCCATGGGCCCCTTCTGTAGAAAAGTTGCTCCTCAAGTATCCTCCAGTCCTTGGCTGCTTTGCTGTAACTACACTGCAGCACCTGTGGGACATAACCAATTTATGCCACCTTTTGCACACTCTCCCATCCAATTGTGGCACCACCGCAATGATTCAGAGAGATCTAGCCAACCAACTGTATGGGACCACTGCACAAGGAGTGCTGCAAGCCCAGAAAACACAGGTCCGACTCACCACTGAAAGTGTGCTGTGGAAGATGCTACTAGTCAAATTAAGAGACAGTGAAAAATAAAGGCATGTCACAAAGTTCAACATCCTTGAACATGGCTGTTTTAATTAGATTTCCAACTCAAAAGCAGTGAGTCAGGAGAACAGGATCACAGAGGTTTTATTTACTCCAGTTGTTTTTTTTCTGGCAAATACGTGTGCCAAATGACAACAACTATGCTCACTGAAAATAAAGTCTGAAAGTCTCAGTCAGAAGGGTACTGTGCTCCATCCAAGCATGGCATAAATTTAGTTATGTCTGCTTAAAAGGTGCATGTAGGAAGTTGGGGAACATTATGATATTAATTTAAAGGAAACAAGAGGTGAGAATTTCAAAGAATGAAAAGCTTGTTGGTCTCTCATGGCCAATCCTGAAAAGAAAAACACACTAGTGAGATTTTACTAGCTACAAGCTTGAGACCTCCTGAAAAGTCTTACTGGATGCTAAGAAAAATATTTCAAAACCCTCACTTTCATTTCTTCCATGGTGAGAGTGAAATACTTCATTTAAATAAAAGAAAAAAGGCTCCTGAAGATAAAGTGAGAATCTGCAAACTGATTGCTGAGTAACACTGTCACACTACAGTGGTGATGTCAGGAATGAAGTATTGACTTTGTCAACTCTTGGCATTTCTTTGGGCATACTACTCCTCTCAGAATCACAGGATTTTTTGAGTTGGAAGGGACTGTAAAGATCATGGAGTTCCAACTCCTCTTGCATGGGCAGGGACACCTTCCACTAGAACAGATTGCTCAGAGCCCCATCCAGCCTGCCCTTGAACGCCTCCAGGGATGGAGCCCCCACAATACCTCTAGGCAGCCTGTTCCAGTGTTTCACCACTCTTACACTGAAGAATTTATGCCTCTCAATTCTGAAATGCCTGATTGTCAGGGTAGTCCAAGAGCATCCTTCAGCAAAGCAAGCTGTAGCACAATATTCCTGTTATTTACCTGTATGTGATTCTTGTACAAAGAGGCGTACAGCTCCTGCCCAGTTCTTCGGTACTGTTCCATACATGACACAAATCCCTAGAAGAATCATCATAACATATGGCATCAAGGTGCTGCAGCTGTACATTCTGAAGGGCAGAGAAAGGCATTAGTTGCTTTGCCTTTTAGTAGAATGATTGGGGAATATGGCCTATGTCTGAAAGTTTGAAGGCCCTCCAGGAAGCATAGTGATGAGGCAATCATCTGAAAGCAAGCTGTACGCTTACACCGGGAAGACAAACATATTAATTTTTTTAACAAGGGTCATTAGTGGAACTGCTCAGAAGGAGAAAAAACCCAGCAGACAAAATTTAAAGCTCCTCCTTTTGGAGCTGAATTAGTACTGCAAGTAGCATAAAAGACAATTATCTGTTATGGAGACCACAACTGAGGTAAGGATCCGTAACCTGGTCCTTGCTGCATAAACAGAAAGTGCAAACAAAGGAATGGTCCCTGTCTTCTTTTGAAGACAAGAAACCAATTGTTCCTAAGAACATTTCTGAGATTTAAGAGCCTAAGTTCTCTTGCAACAAGTGACTTGGAGTATAAATACACTTTTTAATGGGACTGCTGTACAGAGATGTTTGAACTAGCTCTGGAACTGCAAACTTTTAGAGCTATACTAGTGCAAGAAGACACTGCTAACTACTCCAAACACCAGCCAAATGTGTAGATACAGGCTTACTTGAACATGATTTTGAAACCAAAGTAAGATTGCTTGCCCCTCCCAGGAACTTACAAAAGATACACTAAAAACACAGAATGAAAATAAATTTAAAAAGGCATTAGAGTGACTGACCAATAGCTGCATTAAAGAGAGTAGCAGAAGTATCTTTTCCTTTGATATAGATTCTTGAGAATTAATAATGGCAGAGAGGGCAGAAGCTGTTCAGAGACTATATAAGAGAGATTAGAGTGCCCCCAATGCCTGGCAAAGGCTCTCACCCCCACCCAAGCTTCCCTGAGAGAGGTGAGATTGCTATGAGTCACAGCACATGGCTAATCTGGCTGTGAAAGTCCCAGCCTCTCACTACCTAAAGCCATGGATCAGATGGGTAACTTTTAAATGCATAGACTGTGCCATGCTGGCAGTGATTCCTCACAGCAAACTGTCTAGCTGCTGCTTGCACTGTGCTATAATTAAGTTAACATACAAGGTCTATGTGGTGTGCCGATTACTGCTGGCTGCCAGCCAGGTTTGTACCCCTGCTGCAAAGTCACATTTATTGGTGTTTCCCTGCAGGAAGCTCCTGTTTTACACTGATGAAAGTCATTACATTTTTGTTTGCTTAAAGCATCATTAAACCTGTAATCACAGTTGTGGCCTCACAAAACTATTCCATAATTCATATAAAACTCCCATAAAGGCTGACCTAGAAAGCAATAGCATCTCTGTGCTGTTGAGCTGGGCTCAGTACAGGAGAAGAGCTGAGATCCCAGCTCTCTGTAGATATAGGATGAAAACTGTTCAAAATCCCAATTCCTCCAAGTACTAACAACCATTTCATAAACTCACAGGCTATTCAAGCCAAGTCAGGGCTTCACTGGCATCTGTTTTGAAGTTGCTCATAGTCTGTATTTCACTCATGGCCACTGATCAGACCCCTAAGGTCAATGCTCACATTGCAGAGATTCTTGATTCCCACTGACTTCACTGACCCAGCTTCTAGTCTCTGAAACATACAAAAGGTTGTAAGAAGAAGGGTTGCCATGTCTGGTGAAGACCCACCACTTTGGCTTCCAAATGAGCTCTAACTAGTCATCTTCAACATGTCCCTGATGGTCATCCCCACAAGAACACATCTGGTTGTAAAATTAAATGAACAGTTAACAAAACTGGGGATCACCATGACTGGAAAAAAAATCAACAACAACAACAACAAATAATCTGAAAAATATTTCCAATAGACAAGGAGATTATAGACAAGGCTATTTTTACGTGTTCATTCAGAACTGTCATATTGTAATGCTTAATGAACAACTAGTGCAAGCAAGTTTCTAGCAAAGAGTTTCCATTAAAAATTGTAGGTGATTATCCTTTAAAATGGCAACTCTTTATGGAAGAGATTAAATGCCAGTAATGCCACAGTGTAATATCTGTCTTGAACAAAAACTATATGCCAGCTTTGGCAATTTTTAATATTGTGTAACATAAGGTTTGAGTTTATACACAGAAAAGCAGGTGTAAATGCAAAAAAAACATGACCTGCATCCTAGGGAAGAGCAGGCTAAAAGGCCATATTGATCCACTCTGGCCTAAAATTTTTAGTATTATACCATACATTAAGTTATTTTTAATACAGACTTCTTTATTTTGCAGCCTTAAACAATAATAAATTCTAAGTACAAAAAGGTCATTTTGCTGTCCCAGATTCCTCAGCCAGTATTTAAGGCTCGAAAAAGTCTTGGGATTTACAAGCTATTTCCCTATTAAAAAACCAAACCAAAACAAACCAACCAACGAACCACAGGATCAAAAAGCATCTATCCTCTTGCATGGAGACCTCATGCAAATTGGAGACAAAATTATTAGTACTAGGGAAAGGTAAAACAAACAAGGAGAAAATTGCTGGCAAAAAGAAAAACTAGCATGCCAAAAAACCCCAGAGAGTAGATTATCTATACATTATTTCAACTATAGCCTTGAAAGGCTGCTTGTAATAAATGGTCAAAAAAAGACTGAGGTGTGATGTCTAAATTAACAGTTCTCTACTGACCTCTGGAATATTTTTAAGCTGTTTTTTATATATTATTTATATATATGTGTGTGTGTATATATATGTGCATATATACAACACTTAACACTCCTGCACCCCATAAATATTCAGGCTTGCCATAATAAACTCATATTCCACGATTCAGATGCCACATGTGCTACAGTTTTTCCTGGAGAAACATTATGTCATTGGAGCACTGCACTTTAAGGCTTTCTTCGGAGAGTTAAAGGTTATGTGTGGTTTTACAGGACACACGTGCACATAAAAGTATGTGCCAAAACTCTTAATAAATAAAAATAAACTTCAAGACAAAATATTTTTGGACTTGGAAGAGCCAAAAGGGAAGCCCAAATGTCCAGATCCCTCACTGTGCCAAGTGAATAGTTCCATGGATGATAGTGAGAATATTCACATACTTGTTTTGAATCATGTGTTTCAGTTATGTTGGCAAGGACTAGAACTAATGGTATCAGTCTACTGCTTTAGCTCTTCTGAGCAAATTAAATAAAAATATATAAGCATACACAGTAAGAGAATTCATATGGCATCACAGCTACAAAAAAAAAAAATAATAAAAAAATTAATCTTGCACAGTATTTTTCAGAAGGATATCTCAGATGTCTTTAAGAAAGAGGCCAAAGTCTTCAGCTTACTGATGGGGAAACCAAGACAAGTTTCTGGAACATCCTGTCACTATGACTTGGTTGCAGGGGAAGGGAGAATTGGTAAACCCAACCATAATTACTTTGAAATAGCCTGAAAACCCCACAAAGAGGATGCATAAGGTGATAGCATGCAGTAGAGGGATGGAGAAAAAAATGTAATGAACCCATTTCAAAATCCTTTCTCCTCTTAGGTTCCCGGTTCCTATTCTAATATAGCTGATTTACCAAATGCAACATCTTATGTCAGAGAGTCTACATACCTTATTTCTCTTAATTAAACAATTCTATGTGGAATGTTTTTTTGAGTTAATTACAGCTATTCCAGCAGTCACTAGGTTTTTAGAAAGTATTCCATGGGCACAGAAAATCAGAACAGTAGCTAAGAAGCTCTTGGAGACACAACAAACTGCATGTAAATACCATATGTGACAGTGGCAAAGAGTTTGCACATGGCAGAAACAGATTTGATGACCCTGATTCATGAAACAATTTTGTTTCTTGATGTGTTTAGGCATATACTTTGCAATCTTTATATGCAGTTTGTCTGCTACTGAAGGGAGGCAGATTAGCCTTTAAACCAAGCATTTAAGATACAAAGGTACAGATATTACATATGTAGCACTTGGACCTTAAAAGTGGATATTAAACGTGCTTAAAACCTCTATGGGTGTTGACTGCAAGGGGCTGAAACAGGAAATCAGTATCATTACAATGAGGAAAAATTACATTATACAAGCATGACACACTCTTCCCATCATGAATCAAACAGAAAAGCTGGGTCTTTTTGATGAAAAAGAAACAAAAGAACATGTTGTTATTTTATAAAGAGCAAATTGTTCAGTTTTATTAAAGGATATATTTCCTAGCAGCTCAACATATGATGGCATCCACCCTTGGTGCAGCATTGCTCCTCTAAGCAGCCCCATATCCCAGCTCCGTCCTCTGGACTGCATGCCCTACACCAACGTGGATCTCCTGTCACCAGTGATGTGACTTAGGCAGGAAGGAGCACTTTCTCATAAAAGCAAATTATTTTTTCAGTCACTATCAAGAGCTGATAATCTTCTTAATTGACAATTCCTGAACCAATACAATGTAAAAACTACACAGCAAGATTGTCAGCAGTTTTGAGCCTAAACTCTTTTGAGGTGTGAAATCTTAATTCACTCAACTCAGGTTCCTCCTTTTTCCACACATCTAATCAGAATTTCTCCTCCTGAATGCACAAGTAAAACCCAGTACTTCCAGTCCTTTCTTGGTAAATCATGGCAAGTAAATCCATCCCTCTTTCATCAGTCTCATAAGCAGGCAATAGGATTGCAGCTAGTGTGGCAGCTTTACTGAGAAGAATCCAATTGTTATATTCAACTACCAGAGCTGTCTGATGTCTCCAATTTAGCAGCTCTGTTATGTTCATATACAGGAACAAAGTACATATAACATCTCCAAGTTTACCACTGCTACTAAATCTAACACAGTGAATCAGAGACAAGGTACACCGCTACCCTGTGCAAAAAATAAGGCACCCATCTTGTGACCAGACTGCTTTTCAAGTATCTGACTAAGCATTAGGGAGTAACTAGATTAATTTCATAAGAGAAAAAATTGTTTCATGAGTCACCAGGTAACAAGCGTTAAGTTAGGGCAGATTTTTCCTTAGCAGATTAAAGAACAGTTTGTCCTAGTCCTTCATATATAGTCTCCACAGTAAGGGTTGTTTGCAGACTGTTTTGAATCACAATATTGTTATTGCTATGTGGATTTTATTGTTAGTTTGCCAAAATTCATTTAGCTTTTCAACAGACTGCAGTTCCAGCAGTTAAGTATTGCATGGAAGCTTCGTGCCTCAACCCACTAGGAGGCTAATGCACTGTGCCAACTGCTCCTAAGGATCATGGATGGATTCCTGGCATCACCAGTTGCTTGGGGAATAGCAAACTTAATGAGAAAAACCTCCATATTTCAGTGCATCATAAACATACCCACATGCAGGGGTGGGTTTCAAGAGGATAAACCCAAAGTATGGTGTACATGTGATGAGACTTCCACATTGTATTTATCAGGTAAACTCAGGTAGCACTCAAGGACCTCTACTTTTATAGCAACTGTATAGATGTAGGTATGTATGTCTGCATACAAACATACTGATTCAACAGATGATACTACTAAAGAAAAAATCCTGGCAGAACAATTAACTCAGAACATAGCAAAAAAGCACAATGACAGATGATGTATATTTGATCTTTAGTCCTCACTGTGAATGACCTCTGTGAATTTGGGATAATTCACTCAACCTCTTGAGGGTTCAGTTTCCATCCTGTATCAGCAGAGGTATTAGCTTTCACCTCTAGTGAAAGGTGAAGATCAGACTTCAGTGTTATGGGAAACAGCAATGGAATCTCTTCTTGCCTTCACTTGTTCTTACTCATCATTTTCCTATTTCTATTTAACATGGTGATTTTCTACGAAGTCCTGAAGTTGTGTGCAACTTCAGGCATTATTACACAGTATCTCAATGCATTTATTTGAAAGCCTCGTGCACTGGCATTTTCTGGTTATATTTTAATTATGGCTTTTATTTAAGAAAACTTTGCACTTCTAAGCCTTTAGCTGGTGGAATAATTCTGTAAATGATAGTGTATGCTTAGAGCTCAGAGTACAAAGGAACATCTCTTCCCTGACCCTTAAAATTATTAGATTTCCTAAAATGACAGGAATTGAGGTGACAAGATTAATTCTGGAGTTTTTTAGTGCCTGTAGAATAATCCAGGTCTCCCCAGGCTATTCTGCAGCAGAAAGCATTAAGAAATAGGCACAACCAAGCTTTGTCTTTAATGTAGCTAGCTAGGATGAGAACAATAAGAAATGGACACAGGCTTCAGCACAGGGAAGCATGCCATACTCTTTAGTAAAAAAGTTTTAAGCTCATTTTGCACAGATTTCTAGGATCTCCCCCGATTTCCTGTTTTCTTACTTGCACCTACCTCCATCCACCCTCAGCTATTTTCAGCCCCCTGCCATCTGATAGATTAATTAATACTTAATTTTCTGGGTACCCAGACTCTTGTGTACTTTTTATACTGCTCCCTGTATGAGACAAGACACCATAAGTAAACTCATAATGTATTGACAAGCAGATTTGGTCATAACTCTTCTCCTTATAAAGCTTTATAATAATATGACTGGAAAAAAAAAAAGTATTTGTCTTTAAAAATAGAAAAAAAACACGTAACTTAAAAAATAATGAATAGTGAAAAATTACTTTCTTGTGGAAAATTATGGATGAGACTGTGAATCCCACCCAAAGTTTTAAAACAAAAAATATTTATCTTTCTATCTATTAAGAAGAGGAAAAAAATAAAAATCTGTTTCAGTGGTTAGCATTTGTTTCTTCCAGGCTTTGTCTGCAACCAAATAAAACTCTGCTTTCATTCACTTAGACACTTTTGAACTCTTTTGACATAACCTGTTATGTGAAAATAAAACTCTGCAACTTGCAGCTCTTGAAAAGTGAGATTTCAATGCCAACAGCCTAAAACATTAAACTCCGCTGACTGAAATCCTATATCCAAGCTTAAGCCTGAACCACACACAATCTCTAGCATGAAAGGCAAAAATATATTTAAAAATATGCAGGAAATGAAAGAAAACATCTTTTCATAAAATATGTAATTAAATTAAGATATTTCACCATCACAGCACACCACTGAGTTTAAAACCATACAAAAAAACCCCTCTGAATAATTACCCACTGAAAGTTTTGAAAGAAATATTTCTTGTATATCATGTTTTAAGATGAAACTAATCTAAATGAAGAAAGGAACAATTTTGGTAGGACAGATTTTCTACTGTGCGTTGTGCTGTCACAAACTGTCTCCTCTAGCAATTAGTTCTGGATTTTTAGGATTGTGGGATAAATGGCTTGTGGATCTAAGTCAGACTAATATTTTGGATTCATCATCATACAACCTTTATAATTCAACTTCTTTGTTAAATGGTTAGCTCCAATGAATGTAGAAATTATCTTCATGCATTTTAGGAAGTTCAGTGATTTGCATTACAATGCAATTAGTCAGCTCTGCATTTTGTGTTTTCTTGCAATTCTTATCTAACTTATGGACATGTTGAATTATTCTTTCTGATCTTGAAAAAAATCTGTAAATGATAAGTGAGAAGTGTCAGACATCCACTTAAGAGGACATACAAATTTCTTTGTTCAAAGTTAAAGAAACTTTTTCCAGCTTGCTGCGGCATACTGTAATTTAGCTTTGAGCCAGTTATTAAACAAGACAATAATATTGTAATGGAAATTGTTTAATATACATCATTAATAGTAAAGTGCCTGCTTTCACTGAAGTAAAAAATGTTTTCTATGAACAGTTTTGAAATGAATATTTGATTCCAAACTTCCCTTGTGCATTTAATGACATGCTAATTTACATTTTAATTACTTCCTAAGAAATCAAAGCATTTGTTGACAGAAGAACATAATGTCAACTTCATGGTGCACTGTTGGTGGATAGTTAATGAGCTTAATTAGATAATTAGTGATGTTAATTATCCTTCTATTATGAAGATAAAGATATTACACAAATTATGCACTTCTCAAAGAAATATCATTATGCATTTGCTTTTTTAAACTCAGCTTAAAAAGCTGGCAAAAGACCAGCTGAGTTTCTGGTAAGAAAAATTTTAAGTAATAATTTTGATTATGTTTCAGATATTTCTGTCTTCTTCATTTCACCCACTGTGAACTGCTAAGTTGATCTTATACCTCCTTCATCACAAATTAACATCCTCTTTTTGTTCAACCCTGCTCTCCTTTGCACTACCTCACATACCTCCCCACCTTAAACAACCAGTCCTATGCAGTGGTGCTAATATTGTTTGAAAATCCAGGCTGGTCAGCATCCACCTTCAATTTGCAGTCAGTGACTGAAAGATGTTATAAGGATGCAGGAAAAAAATAGCTAGTATTTTAAGCATTGGCCCACTGTTTAGCTCTAGGTTCAGCTGCTTGTGTTGTCACTGACATCTTGGGTGATAATGGCCAAGTTTCTGCAAATTAATGTCTGACAGCTTGAGATAAAGCTTCTTACTGAAGTCAAAGCCCACTGACACACAGCATTTGAGCTAATGTTGATTTTCTCTCCAGCAGCTGAGTTTTCTGTGCCCTGACAAGAGGCAAGGAATACACCATCAGCCTTACAGTTCAACATAAACCACTAATGCTGAAAAAACCTCTTTTAAAACTAGCCTCTAAAACACAGACTTTGGCACACAGAAATCTCGCCCAAGAACTTGTATGATCTGTACATATTAAAATAGATTATTTTTCCATCTTTGCCCATACCTAATGCAAAATCTGTACAGATGGCTGCAAAAGTGTGAAGCAAGACTGACAGCCAGGAATAAAAGAAGCTCCAAGACACTTTTCTAAATGAGTAAATGAACTTGTAGTTTCTTTTCAACAGGTTCATCAAGACAGCTTAGCCATCAGTATAAGTAAAAAAAAAAAATTATATTGTAAAAAAAACAGGAGGAAGAATTTTCAAAAAGGAAATAGAAGCACACTCTGTGACAGTGACTTATGTCTCACGCAAGAAGTCTTTTCTTGGAGTTCCTGACTTTAGGAAGTTATCACAGAATGGTTTGTATTGGAAAGGACCCTAAAGATCACCTAGTTCCAACACCCAACCATGGGCAGGGACACATGCCTCTAGACCAGACTTCTCAAAGCCCCATCCAATCTATTATCTGTTATCCACAGAGACAAAACATGCAGACACATTGACTCAGTTATCTTTTTATGACCTCTTGTGGGTTTTACAATCTGCCTGTTGCTTACAGAAGGAAGCACAAAATATGGGCTCTTACTACAAAGCCAACTAAAGAACAATTAATCAATCTCAGTGAAGCCAAACTTAACACCTAGCATCTTCTAGTTTATAGAACTACACCATTACACTTTTTTTGCTCATAACTCTGCATACACTAATGGCAGTAAAGCAGAAACAAAGCTATCCATCAAACTGCTCAAAAAACCTTAAGAGTTCAAAACCTGCATTCTCCCATCACCTAACCAGGAAGAATTCTCTTGCAGTGAACAGAATGACTAAACCAGCACAAAAGAGGTCAGATGCTGGCTCTTTGGCTATGGCTGTCTTCATAAGTATATGCTTGCTGACCAAAATCCTACTGTAAAGTCTCTAGATTTGCAATTATAAATTAGGAGGTCTCTGCTAACCTCTTCATTCTGAAGACTGGAATTAAAAAGAGCTTTTCAGTTTCATTATCTCAAGGTGTATGGGTCTCTGGCATAAAGGAATACTATTAATGAACCAAAACAGGGGAGGTCAGGCATAATCAGGCCTGCTTGAAAATTCAGGAGGTTCAGTATTTCTTGTAAAGACTACAACTGTATCTACAACCCTGAGGCAGCGTGTCACAGAGCTGTTAGAAGTATGTTGCTTGCAACTTTGCTTGGGCACTCATCCTCAATATAAATCTCAGGACACAGCATGGTAGAAGCTCTTGACTGATTAACAATTTACTGAAATATTTTTTTATAGTGGTCCCTTGCTGCTCTTGCAGCTTGTTGAAGACAAAATAAATAATCAGTCATTACTAATCTAAAAATTAAATACACATCCCACATTCCAACAACAATACTGATAAGAGTGAGGGAGAAAGGGAGGTGAAAGAGGAAAAGGTTTGCTTTGAAACAGGAAAGTCAATGATTTGGAAACCTTTGACAATGTATGCCTTGTCTTACAAACTATCCTGCCAGCAAATTTACCCAACTCTGCCAACTTTGAGCATTAAAAACAATATCTGACTTTGTACAGTGCTCCTCTTGCTCCTGCATGGCTACTCAGACTCCCAAGGAAGCAAAAAATAGCAATTACTAGAACAGATCAACACCGTTCTACTACCAGATCTGTGATTCTGCTCTGTTTTCTGAATGACCACACCTTCCAAAGTGCAAAACAGAGCATGAGACAGTGAAGTATATTAAAAAATAAGGAGAAAACATCTGCATTTCATTGCTAATTCTGACATTTGCCACCAAATAGCAGGGAATTGGCTTCACTGATGCTAGAGATCCTGAGTGAAAGTACAGCAGAAACACAGGGCCTGATCCGTTGCTAGAGTGAATAGTTCAAATTTTGCTGCTTTTTTTCAAATTTGGAGATTGAACCTTAAAAGCACTCTTGCTATCTTGTAAATGACAACAGGGAAACGTTGATATTTTTGAGGGAGGTGTTTTGTTTGTTGGTTTTGTTGGGTTTTTTTGTGGTGTCGGGATTGTTCTGGGGTTTTGTTTTGTTTTAATTAATCTGCAGCAAACACTCTTACTACTTCAACCTGTCTATTTTGTTTATTAAAGGAATGAAATTAATAACACAGTACCTAATGCATTTCTTCTTTCTACTGGGCAAAGCTTTGAAATCCTGCCTGAATTTTTGCACTTTTCTCAAACTTATTAAGTTTTGCTTAGCTAGTAACAACTCTGCTTAGCTCTCAGTAAAAGAAAATATTTTTTATTTTTCTATGGGATTTAAAGACTTTGTCTCTCACTATGTAGTTCATACTGCTAGTTTTCCTTTTATCTCAGTGTTTCAACCACATGCCTTTTGCTGGTCCATAACCAGCAGTGGTAAAGACAGAGGCCGGTATCTGAAGATTTTTCCCAAGGAGAAACAGAAGGCATTCAAGACACAAAAAATAATACAAAATCACATGACAACACTTGAAGTGACTACTAAAGTGAGATAAAAAAAAATACCTTTTGCTTTTAATGTAACTTGTGCTTCTAACTTCCTTTGATGCTGAAAATCCCACCTTATGCCTCACTTGTGATGTATACAACGAAAGAGGGCTGTCAAGGAGCAAATTAATTAATTTTCTTCCTCTTAGATTTCATCTCTCTGGGAAGTGTATAAAACTTTCTCAGAGATAGGCTGGAGGGAGAAAGGGGGAGAGGGAGAGTGGAGAAGAACATTTGGAACTGTAGCATTGCATCTCATTGAGAGGAACAATTTATCAGAGCTGTGGAGCTGTCAGTCCTTGACATAAGGAATAACACCAAATGAGTAATGTTTCCTCCAAACCCAGTTTCTTTAATTACAAACCGGTTTCTTGCAGAAGAGAGACAGAAGATGCAGAAACACCAATTTCATGCACTTGTGCCTGAATAATGTCTCCATACTGCCTTTTCCAGATGGCAACCTTTTCACTGGAGGAACTAATGATGTGGGCATATTTAGGGAAAAACCAATAACGGAGTCTTTAACCTTCAACAGCAAAAAGCATGTTGTACAAAATGTTCCTTGGGATACATTTACAAATACCAATTACTTTGCTCACTGAGGTGTAATCAGCTGTAATAATAAAAATTAATTTTAAAAAATAATTAAACACACCCCAGGGCAAATAGTCATAGTATGACATCACAGTCTACAAATGTACCTGCAAAGAACTTGCTCTCTCTGCAAGTAGTAAAGTGATTTTAAGGAATGAGAAAGATTGAGTGGCACGCTGAGAAAAAAAAATGCTGCTCAGTAAGCTACTATCAGACACACTGCTCAGGTATCATAGTGTTCCTGATCAACACACCAGGAATGAACCAGTCAGCACTGAGGATAAACCTGCAACCTGCTACAGCTTGAGCTAGAAGGTTAAGGCTCCCTAAAGTGATGCTGTAACAGACTTACTCTCTCCTCAACAGAAGAAAAGATGACCATATGTCCAGCACTGCAACAACACAAGCTCAGTCCAAAGCTCCAAATACTCTGTCAGTGCACTGCGACCCTATGGTGTAGCTGGTTACTCTTACCCTAACACACTGAAACAAGTAACATCCAACTGGTGCTCTTTTTTGTGTTCTTGACAAATGGCTAGCAAACCATGGAAATGGCCCTTTCAGCAAAGGAGGAGTTTACATATGAAAAAGACAGTCCAGCTGCCTTGCTGGCAGCAGGGATGCTGCATAGCCTCCAGACCCAACCTTGGTTTATAGAAGCACTTGTCTCCTTATCGCTTGAGGTGAAACTAAAATTTGAACCTTTAATACCCCACATTGAGTAGAAAATCAAAGGACAGTACTATGGTAACACCTGATCCTTTCTACTAATTCAGTGTCTGAAGAACAAGGTTTACATAAGTGCTAAAAGTCCAAAGAAGCAGCAAAGCCAGCATCTCCTTACCTTGCTCTGACCCAAGCAGAGCACAAACACACAAAGGTTGCTTAGGATTTTCAAGTGGAATAATTAGGCATTATGCAAAAAGTATTCATTAGCACATTATGTATAAAGGCTGACAACAACAGTTCTTCAAATCAATTACTATTTCTTAGTGATTGTTTCTAGCAGTCTAGAAAAGGAAGCTTTACTGCAATAGATGTCGAGTTTAAAATGGAACATGACAGACATATCAGAAGCCTCCAAAGTCCAGACAAAAAAATCTCCAGAGCTATATTAAAGACAGACAGTGACAGAAAAATCAAAGAGCAGAAGTTACCTCAGATTTATATGTAATTTCCTTTGTGTTTCGGCCAGGTATCAACCTAACAGCTGAGAGGCTCCAAGAATTGTGTTTGCTTGGTGGCAGACCTGGCCCTGCTTTATTCTGAAGCAGCTTCTTTTCAGATGCTGTAGGCCAGAACAGACAAAAAAAGCTTGTAAGACTTGAAGTTGAGCCTGTGGGAAGGTAGAGGGTATGTATGCCCATTACAGAAGACAAAAAAAACATAAGCATGCCTCATTGTTCTTCTGTTGGTAAGAGAAACATTGAGCTAACACATGTACTTCTCAAGACCTCACAGAGGTCTGCCATATATCAGACATGAGCTTTGAATCCCTGAAGCACTTCACACATTGGGATGCCCTTCTTCATGCAAATACCCTTCCTTTTCAATTCTCTTATGGAATACAGTTGTTTAAGGAGATTTCTCTTTCTTGCAGCACAGCACAAGCCTTACAACATTACCAAGTGATTACAGAAGGGCTGGAACATGACACAAAAAAATCACAATCCTGGATCAGAGCAACTGAGAATCTGCTTGATGTGCAGATGAAGGGTAAAACGTGCAGAAGGTTTTAACTGAGGAATCAGCATATTTCCATTAAACTGGAAACTTTTCCATTTACATGTCTTTGCATACTACGAGCACTCCATAAGAGAACAGAGACCTATGAAGTGTTGCCAAGCTTTTGTCATAACTTCTTCCCATAAAGGAGTGAACTCCATTATCTTCATGTCCCTTTCATTGTCATTTCCTTTTAGAGAAAGATCCATCTTGTATGTGTCCTCCAGAGCCTGCTGTCTCTGAGTAATGAGCTGCTTCCAGATGATTTCTACTGTTCTCAGAATCTCCCGACGGACTAGGAAACAAAAGACACTACAAATGAAGAATCACTTTTTGTGTGTGTGTGTAAGAAGTCAAGCAGCAGCTAAAGGAAAAACATCTAATTTGAAATAGTACTGGTCCAGAGTAACTTCTGCAGTCAGTGGAGTTGCTCCATTTTTTCTACTGCCTCCATAGGTTCTAAGGCAAACTAATTAGTGCAATACAGGAAGAAGACATCTCTTTTACTATATTTCAACTCCCTGAAATAAACTAGTGACAAATTATTCTAAGTGGTTTCTGCCTTGGAAAACCATCTTATTAGAATTTTTTATCTTAGCATACATACAATGTTAAAGCACATAAAGGACATTCCATGTCCATAATGATGTTGCCAAACATCATTAGAGATAGTGAAGGGAAGGTAACCAAGTGAAGAAACAATTTGACACAGCAACAGGATGCTGTATAAGAAAGTGCTGAGCTGTTCTGATGTATTTCCCTGCAAATCAAGCTTATTTAACTGCATCATATCTAAGCCAATATATATTTAAAAACAACAAAAAAACCCATCACTCTGCTGTGGGCTTCAGCTGACAGTCCCCACACTGAATATAGGCCAAATTATTTCCATTGTTTCTCTTAAAAGACCAAAATGTTTCTGTGCACAAGACTGACACAAACTCTGTATAAGCCTTGAAAAAAGTAGAGCTACAAATTGTAGTAATCTGAGCACTGATACTGGCCACACCACAGGAAAGAGATCTCCAAAGTAATACCCATCAGTCCTGAGGATGTGGGGTGTTTTTTTTAATAAAAACATACAATGCAAACAGAAGTCACATTTAGCTCAATCTTCCTCTTTCCATGTTGTGCCTGCAGTGACTATACACTGAAGAGGCAATTAAGTAGCACTTGCACAAGCTGTTCTGAAAGTGCCTGGCCTAAAAAGTTATGTAAACCAAAGGCAACATGTGCCATAAATTACCATCATCTGGACTAGGCAGGCTACCTTTTTCCTCTTCAGTGGGTGCAAGGAAAATTTGGTGATATGAAGCCAGCTTGGGTTTTGCATCCACCCCAAAGCCCTCTGGATAGCTGTGGCAAAAGAAAAACAAAACAAAACAAAAAAAAAAAAAAATGAAGAGGAGGGCACATGAGAAAACAAAACAAACTGAGGATAGTGAAAAAGTTAAAAGATATTTCTATACATCCACTCCTACTTGTGTCATTGAGTTGACTCAAGGGCTTATACCAATCACATGATACTGCAAGACTTACACGAAATGGGAACTAAACCACTGCCAGTCTGGTTTTCAGTCACCAAGTAGTCAAGATCCTTTACACTCTATTGTTAATGCCTTATCCCTATACTTCTTTTTGCACTTGTATCTCTCATTTATCTCAATTAGCTGGAACACAGGGCTGTACTGATGTAGCCAGATTGCATCTAGTTTTCTTGGTCCTCCCCTGAGCATCTTGTATGCTATATCTTTGCTGTGAATTTCTTCATTAAAGATATATCCCATCATGTGGGGTTATACTGCCTTGCCTTACCCTACACAGCTGAACCACTTTGCACCAATAATTGTACATTCTGTTTATAAAGCATGCAGCACAAAAAAGCTGAAGACTCTAGCACCATGATACTACTATCATGTAACTGTCACTATTATGAGAACATCACCACAGCCAAAAAGAATTAGTGCTGCTTTTAGAGTAGAATGGAGTACGTGTCAGATAATTCACTAGTCAGTAGGTAAAAGATACCAGGAATTTTAGCACAGCAATAATACTTACAAAAAATGCAACAGGCTTAGTTTAGGCATTCAGACAACCTGAACTTGGTCACTGAGAGCCATCAATAACAAATACATTATATATAGCCAGCAGTAAAATACTACGTTCTTTCAACTGTAAACAGGCACTGTTACATGGGAAAGTCATAACTCTTGGGTATGCAAATCTGCTATTTTTATTTCTGATTTTCTTTTAAATACCACAATTCCGATTCCCTGGATTTGCCATGTTTGGCTTTGGATAACACTAGCACTTCTGTAATAGAATTCTTTTTAAAATGTTTCTGCTCTTCCTACATACTAGCAATCCTTATCCTATCTCAACAGTTTTGGCCTGGAAATTATCTGACTGGAAGAACAACAATCAAGAAAAGACTTCAGGAAGTACAGCTCATTTCTGATGTGAAACTGCATTAATGGATTCAATTCATAGCATCTAAGAATTGCAGAAGATTTTCATTGAAATAACAAACACCATTGTAGTGAATAAAGCACTAGACAGTATTTGCTTCATTTGACAAAATAGTTTCCAAAATAACTCCCTAGCCTACCTTAGCAAGAGTACTTCCAATACATCACTTGTAAGAACAGCAAACAGTGGGCATGGATGTCTTACTCCTACCCAAGTCAACAGTCAAGCTTCATTACGACCAAGACTTTGCGGCTCAGATCCATGTAACAATACCCCTAACAGAAAGATTAAAAAGATCCATGCACAGTCTTATGCAAGTTTTAAATGTACCCATACAACAGTAGTTGCTGGATCAGAAAAAATATTTCCCTAAATTAGCACACGCAGATGTCTCTGAGAATGGCTACCTGCACGCTTGTGAAGTGATTCTAGCCCACATTCCAGGAAGATTTCCATATTCTCATTTTAATGATGGGCTTATGAGCCAACTCCACTGAAATCAGTTCAAGCTTATTAACTGCAGTTACTACTCCAAAGTGAGTAAGCTGCTGCAAATGCTGGATAAGTAAAACAGACACAACACAGAGGTTTTGCTTAATAAAGAGTAGCAATTAAACCTGTGTACAAATTTAAGGGTTCTGCTTAGGCAAACATGCAAGTTGGTCTGTGTGCCTCCAAAACAAAACACACTGTTCAAATTGAAAAAAAAATAAAATTCAGTGTTCTGTTATTACCATCCACAGTGCAGTGCTTATTACATCACAAAAACACATACTAGCCTGCCTCTCAGCAAGAGAGGTGGTAGAAAATTTTCTGTTCACTAGTATTTAAAGAGTAAAATAGCCTTCTGATCGAAGACCAGTTTATCCCTTCCACTTTCCTGCT
>NW_009953694.1:827313-835536 GCF_000747805.2 Chaetura pelagica | reverse complement strand
AAAGGCAGTCCATTGCATTTAAAATACTGAGCACACTAGTAACCTTCCTCTCCTCCAAATGAAATACTAAAAAGATACAACATGATATTTCTGTTGTATTTTTTTTTCATTTTTTATAGTGTATAAGGAAAACAACCATTTTTACCCAGGTGGCTTTACTCTGCCACTTCAGTGGACACCAGACCAGACCAGAAGGTTCGCCCTATTTGAAGCAGAATGATGCTTTAAACCCCCAGAGCACTGAGCCCAATGGATCAAATGCTTTCTAAGACATAGTGTATATTTAATACACTCAAAGTCCTTAGTCTTGCTAAATCCAGCTCAACCTCAGCATCTAGCAATTCCCCAAAATGGATATTACCTAAGTCTTGTGAAATCTCCCCCTCTGCACCCATGCTCATAGGTAAAATCACAGAGATGTAAAAAAAATGTTAAAGACAAACATTTGTACCTGCCCAAATTCAGTTGGCAAAGACAGTACATTAGGCAGACAATGAAATTATTATTTGAGTTGTAAGTTGCAAAAATAATGTCCCACTGCTCCTGCAGGACGCTGAGAGTGTTCAGGACATTAAACTGTTCAGGCAGCGATTGCTGTGGTCTGGAAAGGCAGTATAGGATGGCTCTGTTTAGACAGCTGTACTGGGCACTGAGGATAACTTCTTTTTGTGAAATGGTGCTTTCTAAGACCTGTGAAAACACAAAGAGCAGAGTATTTGGCTTGCTCAACAAACACTCTCCCCAAGGATCCATTCCTCTCACTTAATTTAAGCTGTTGCAAATTTATTTCAGCAAAATTCCCCTGAACCACCTGTTAGATACAAATTCACTTTTATCTATTTCTGCTGAATTCCTCACAATTGTGGAAGAGATTAATTTATTCCTGTTCAGCAACATATACACATCCAACATACCGTAGCATCAAAGAGCTAACTATCCCTTTTTTATGCTGCACCATCTAACTCCAATTGTCATTTAAAGCCATTATGTACTCATGCAAGAAAACAGGAACAATAACCAAATGGATTACAACTGTCTTCTTGAGAATTGCAGTATCATTACCTCAGTGTGAAACAGAGCACCTGACAACATGTTGATAACAGTTTGAAAAATATATTAATGTGATTCACCCTCATAATCTGTTTGGCAGTGAAGAGAAGTATTTGCTTGGGGTCAGCAGCAAACATTCCACTATTCAGCTTTTCCACCAGCTTCTGAGTAAAATAAGTAATATTTGTCATGGATACAGGTGCAGTTGTTTCTGAAGTACCATGAAGATCACTGCTCCCTGGTGAGGATACAAGAGAGGTTATTATGCCAAAAGAAATAGAGATGCCAAAAAAATTGTGGAATGTGAGGTTACCAGAACTGAGAAGGAACAGTGTCATGCTAGATTCTCATAGGTGTGGTATGCAAAAGAAAAAAATATATATATAGCAGAAATATCTAAATCAAACTGAAAAGGACAGCATCACCCTAAGGACAGAACCAATTGTACTAAAACACTATCATGGAGGACTGAGCCAGCTAATGACTCAGAAAGGAGAGCAGCAGCAACTAAGTTATCAGGGTTGTTTCTAGAAGCACTCAAGGACAAATACAGATATTTTTTTTCCCAAATACACATTTCTAATTTTCAGAATCTGTTCTTAAAAAGAAGAAAAAAAGTGAAGAGATCTCTAGAAAAATGGTAAACCTGCAGTAACTTTTGCAAATTGACCAACAGCAGGAGAGAATAGATAGGTTAACAGGCTGTTGCGCTGGACTGTCCTAGCTACTCTTCCCAAACCTTTCTAGCAAGTAATAGCTACATACTAAATGCCAGTTAACTAATTATCTGATTCTCTCCACTCACCTCTTGGTCTTGTTTTCCCTTCGCCTTGGCTGGTAACATGGAAGACATCCATAGCAGACAGCAAAACTTTTGTTTGAAAATGTCTCTTCTGCTCACTGGTGGCATCCTCTGGAGAAGTCTATGTAGTGACCATATACATATCAGTACAGGAAGAAAACAAAAAGGAAATCAGACTCAAATTCACTTTCAGCCTCTATTCAAAGGCCTTTTACTTATTTGGATTTTTTGCAAATTATGCCTGCCAAAGATTCCAATTCAGCAAAAGTTTTTCTCAAATAAGTGAGTAGAAATTCCAAGACACACTAAGTGCTATCTGAGGTAATTCAAAATGCTCAACATTTCCCTTAATGCCTAGACACTCTGTAGGAAAGGGGAAAAACAGCACAAAAGCACCAAGGACAACTACTCTACTTCACTTGCACACTTTAGCTTTTGCGGGCATATGAAACAGCTGCTGCAGGCAGAGAACTTATCTGTGACAACTAAATCACAGTAACATGTAACTGCAGAGATCCTGTGTACTGCTCTGTGCTAAGAACATAGCATCTGTCATACAGAGTTCAGCAAGAGTGCATGTGTGGACAGCTACTGGGCAGCAGATGAGATGGCAGAACCTCATACACTAGCTGGGAAAAAAAAAGAAATTTTACATAGGTCTACGCTCTCTAGCTGCTAGCCAGCACAACTGCCCCCTGCACACTAAAAATAAACAAGGTTTCACACAGGGCCAGAACCTAGTTTCACAGATGGTTCCCAAGAGATCATGCCCTCATGGAATTTCAGCTCCATTTAGCAGGCTTGGGACTCAGATAGCCGCAAGAGCTATCTTCTGTTTTAGAATCTACCAAACCTTGGGACATTATTGCATATTTATTTAGGGAACTGCTGTTCTGCAAGACAATTCAACTTGTGACAGGTGCAGTCACGCTTCCATTCATTGCTATTTGTATTGCTAACCTAAGACTGCATCAGAGTTCACATTTGAGACACCTGGACTACCGGAAACTTGGAGCGGAACTTTAAATTCTCCAATTTCTCTTTCTTCAGACTACTCTGACTCTTTCAACTCTAAATGGTAAAAATCTGTAATCCAGTATCAGCTGTTACAGCTTGTATTCATCTGTCCTAAAGACGGAGACAATTGCTTTTGGTTTATTTGAGCACTGGAAATAAACAGTTGTCTCAGAAATCAATACACAGGAATGCCCCATGTGAAATCTTCTGCTCTCAACGTGTTCAAGGGCTTCTCCAAAGACAAGCAGGTATTACTAAGGAAAAGGAACTTCTTTTTATACCTTACTTCAATGTTAAATGTTGCCTGAAAAATAACTTTGTTTTTGCCTAGGGGCAGCATTTTCTTAGTTCACATGAATTATCTGTAAGGAGCAACATGACACAGGAAGGACAATATATTGGCTAAAAGGCATTTTTCCTAAGGCTATGTACCATAGGAAAAAAATCTTGGATACATGCTCAGCAAACATGTTCTAAGATGCATTAAAAATATCTCCCGTTTCAGAACTCAGGCTGAACTGACATTTTACTTCCATAAATAACAGGTAATTTCTATATGTGTCAGTTCACTGGAACTGTATTGAAACAACTAACTCAACAGCTAAGCATAAAAGCTGGGGAGGGACTGTTTACAAAGGCATGTAGCTACAGAACAAGGCGCAATGGCCTTAAACTAGAGCAGGGTAGATTCAGACTGGGTATCAGGAAGAAGTTTTTTACTATGAGGGTGGTGAAGCACAGGAACAGGTTGCCCAGAGAAGTGGTAGAGGCCCCATCTCTGGAAACATTCAATGTCAGGCTTGATGAGGCCTTGAGCAACATGATCTAGTCATAAGGGTGCCTGTGGACTGCAGTGGGGCTGGGCTAGATAACTTTTAGGGGTCCCTTCAAACCCTACGTATTCTATGTACAGTGGGCAGAAAAGATCTTTCTTCCTTGCTGAAAAGGTAGGAAATCCATTCCACTAAATAGGCTGTGCCTATCTGCCAGGAAGTAGTGCATGCTCTGTAAGAGTTGTGATCCCAGCCTTATCCTAGACTGTTGAAAATGCTGATGGAATACATCTCTTTGCCACTGTTAGCACCTTTTTAGACCACCAGCAAAATACCTCCTGTCTTTCCACCCCCAGTTCAAGGTAGAGCAGCTAAGCCTGATGACTACAAGAGAGACCTCAAGAAGCAGCTCAAGTGGATGCCCTTGTTTGCTTGCTGGGATGTTGAGAAGACTGTCCAGCAGGAGGACTCGCACAAAATCCCAAACTTGTTTCTTGGCAGGGTGTGGCCGGAGTGAGAGAGAAGAGGGATCAACACAGCCTTTCCCTTCAGTAATGGCTGGACTATTAGGAGACAAAAGGCCTTCAGAGCCTCCCTGTGGAAACAGACAGCAATGCATTTTAACTCATCCTTTAAATCGATTTTTCTTCCTAGCAGCCTATCTTTGATCTGAAGGGCTTTGTGCTGGCTCAGATACACATACCTTGTGTGGTCCAGAATGGAAAGCAACCATAGCCAAAGTTTTCAAGAAGTCAGGACAGTGCCACATGGGGTCCTGAGTATAACTGTGATATATCAAGCACAGAAACTGGATAACATTCCCTGGATAGGCCATCTCCCAGGAGGCTTCTGCATCTGCAATAGGCTGAACACAGACAAATGTGTATCTGGTCAAGGCAACATTCCTCTCACTTATATAAGCTCATCTTTGCTCCTTTCTAGATACTTTTAAGCAATTAAGCAAATACAATACGGGCAACACAGAAGTTGGGCAAGGCACATGCAGTCAACTCCCAGCTAATAGACTGAAGATAAACCCAGTAAAAAATGTGGCTTTTCCTCAACATCAAGAATGAGCAATTTGAGTAATGTTGTGGGTAAGATCTATCACTGTATATCAGAAGTTCTTAAACACAAGCCCATCACATCATCTTCTGTGTAACAGAATCACAGAATGTTAGGGGTTGGAAGGGACCTCTGGAAATCATTGAGTTCAACCTCCCCTGCCAGAGCAGGACCACCTAGGGCAGGTTACACAGAAATGCATCCAGACAAGTATTGAAATTCTCCTCCAAAGGAGACTCTATAGCCTCACTGGGCAGCTTGTTCCAGTGCTCCATAACCTTAGAGCAAAGAACTTTTTCCTCACGTTGAGGTGGAACTTCCTGTGTTCTAGTTTGCATCCATTGCCTCTTGTCCTATCATAGGGCATGACTGAAAAAAGAGTGGCCCCTCCTTCTTGACAGCCACCCTTCAGATATTTATATACATTAATAAGATCCCCTCTCCATCTTCTCTTCTCTAGACCAAATAGCCCCAGGTTTCTCAGCTTTTCCTCATAAGACAGGTGTTCCGGTCCCTTAATCATCCTTGTAGCCCTCCCTTAGACTCTCTCAAGCAAATCTCTGTCCCTCTTGAACTGGGGAGCCCAGAACTGGACACAATATTCCAAGTGGGGTCTCACTAGGGCAGAGTAGTGGGGTAGGAGAACATCCCTCAACCTGCTGGACACACTCTTCTTAATGCACCCCAGGCTACCATTGGCCTTCTTGGCCATAGGGACACATTGCTGCCCCATGGATAACTTGTCTTTCAGGACTCCAAGGTCCTTCTCCACAAAGCTGCTTTCTAGCAGGTCAGCTCCTAATCTCCTAAAATAACCAGACAAATAGCTGTGCTGATGTTTTGCTCACTGTTAAGCTAAGGGTTGCAGGTACAGGCTGCCACTGTCATCTGACACTCTCAGGCAGTTTATTCTGCCATTGACATTGTATTCTCCTTACAACTAAACACTTACCTTGTCCACAGCAACTCTAACCATTTCCAGCAGTAAAGCAGCTGCCTCTGCACATAACCCGATTTTGAGAACATTCTCTGTGGGGTGATGCTGCAAAATCCACTGCAACATAGACTCAAGATCTTTCTATAACAGGAAGCAATATGTCAAGAGGTGGGAATTAGTTATGGTACATCAAGAACAAGGACTGCACTCTCCACATCAGAAAAAAAACCAACAAAATATCTTCACACCAGCAGCTCCTCCCTGTCTTATTTAATGTGTTTTGCTGGGATGGCACAGGATTGTCCTTTTCTGAAATATATCTTTGGCACTTCCAGGGCAAAAATGCCTTATGGATTCTCAGGGCACTGATGGAAAAGTACTCAAAACTACTATTTCTGAGATTTTAAGGAGCCTTGACAATGTAAGAATAGACAAGAAAATTAATTGGAATTGTCTTCTAAAGTGCAGTAGTTAAGTGACATTTAACACTTGCGTGAGCAAGTTCATTCTGAACACAAATTCCCTTAAATCCAAGTTAACTCACTTCATTTTTAAAGTATAAATTAATAATTTTAACAATCACAAAAATCAAGTAAGGTTAACCTGCCTGAGAATTCTCTCACAGAAAAGACCATGAAATACCAAAGTAGTAAAGCAAGAACACCTGCATGTTTGTCTGCTATTTTTTTCATACCTTGGCCACTTCAGGTGGTTCCAACTGTGGAGTTGCCAGAAAGAGTCCTGCTATAAGCAAGTAGATCTCAGGAATGTGGACATGATCAGTCAGACATCTTTGCAACACAGAAAACCCAAAAACCAAGAAGGATTCATTGTCAGGCACTGGAGGATGAGTTTTTAAATTATCTTTGAAGGAAAAAGGAAAACATTCTGCATCATCAACAGTTCCCAAAACTTCCTCAGACTAACAATTTTTTCCCACTATCATTCTGTTACAGGAGATTCTCACTGAAGTTTTCCTGCTTTCTTTTCCCTTTCTCAGAACCACAGGACTAGTTATCAAAAAGAAAGCTGAACAAATCTTCAAGAAACAGAAGGTTGCCCCTGAAGGGCACCTCTGAACACCCCACAGGCTTAGAAACTAGCTTGATTTTATGGAAGACAAAAAGGCCCATCTTCCTGCAACTGCTAATCAGAAATGCCAACTATCATGTGAGTGAGAAGCAATGCTTTCCATTCCTCAGCACAGAAAAGCTGAAGTACTAGGACAAGCTTGGCCTAGAAAGTAATGTCAGTCCTTGGTCTACTGAGATCAGTAGAAATTCTCCTATCACCTATTTCAATGACCTCCTATCACTGAGCCAGATCAAGGGATTGTTTTGGGAGGATTCAACCAACACATACCCATTAGAATACTCAACCCCACAGAGCTGTTTTCCAGCCAGCGTCCAGCCACTATCCCCTCCTTGAATTTGTTCAGCAGCAAACGATTGTGGAGGAAGCAGAGAAGTAGGTTGATTCCTAGCACAACCGTGCTAGAGTGCAAGTGACTCTGTGTGAACAGCAGAAACCAGTCTGGCCCCAGTGCCAAAAATGTCTCTTCTAGTTTCCTAGAACAGGGAAATGAAAGCACATTAAAGAAGACATGATGAAAAATAAGGAGATTCTTTTTAAAATTATCTCTAGGGGATTTAGAAGCTTGAGTTTCTCTAGAAAAAATCTCATTCATGTTTTACCACAACACATAATTGCAAAGATTTAGCAATAGACTCATCCACACTGTTCAACCCACTTATTTACCACTAAATCCAAACTATGGTCAGACAAAAAAAGCTTAGTAACTTCAAGCTTCTTCTGAGATTATGTATCGATAACTGAGGTAAACAACCTTGCAGACTAGAGATTTCAACCTATGAATTTCAAACTTCTGTTTAAAGTTCAAGATATTTTAACTAGTGAAAATGCCCAGTTACAACACCCAGCACCATGAATTCTGCCTTTCAATTATACAAGGTAGAACTATAGTAACTGCATGTTTGTTGCTACAGTAGAGGGGGTGCAAGTAACCCCACATTAAATTGAACTGATTTTCAAAGACAGCTGCGATTTCTACAACCTTTGCAAAGCAGAAGAAACAGCGATATCTGAGTTCCTCCTCTGAGACACTTTGTGAAAACATTAAACTTCTTTCAAAATGGAGATCAGATGTGTGATCTGATCTGATCTGTGTGAATGTCAGGTAAATCACTGACAGAAAAATAACTCTGAATCCAGTCTGCTCTTATGTACTATTTTGTTGAGACAATTATTGGTGTGTTCAGTCCTGGTCAGACAGCACTAAAGAGAAAATCTAGAAGACAGAAACACTTACTTATGTCTTCTTAAATTGTTTCTACTTACTCAGAGGACAGGTAAAGTTTGTCTGAGCGCATTACATCTAACAGCATCTTCAGTAACTGGTTTCGAAGCCAGATTGTCTTTCCAGATGTTTGGCTTAAGGCTAAAAATATCAGAAAGTAATAAAGAGTAATGAAAAGATGAAACATGTATTCCATTGCTTTGATGAACAACCTTGTCCGCACCAGGCAAACCTACTGGAAGTACTTATATCAGTCTTTTGC
>NW_009953694.1:802430-827277 GCF_000747805.2 Chaetura pelagica | reverse complement strand
TGCATTGTCAAAGTCCCCTCTTTAGAATCATAGAACAATTTTGCTTGCAAAAGATCTTTAGGTCATCAAGTCAAACCGTTAACCTAGCACTGACAAGTTTACCACTAAACCAAGTTCCTACAGACCACATCTATACATCTGGTAAATACACCCAGGGATGGTGACTCAGCTACTTCCCTGAGCAGCCTATTCTAGTCCCTGACAACCTTTTAGGAGAAGAAATTTTTCGTAATACCCAATCTAAACATCTCCTTGAGGCCTTTTGCTCTTGTTCTATTGCCTGTTACTTGGGAGAAGACACCAATACTCACCTTGCTACAATCTAGAGTTACACTACAACCTAGAGACACTTAAAACTCATCCAGACTCTGTGTTGAAAAAGGAAGCAATCTCAGGTTAACTAGAGATGGAAATATAAAGATGCAATCTGACTTGTGTACCCTAGCTGTGATGTCTGTGTATATAAACTACCTTTTTCAGTGTCTCCCTAATACATTGTTTAGAGAGGCAACAACCAATATAGCCTCAACTAAAAATCCACAATAGAAGAGCCAGATGACTGGAAGTTCCCACACACAAAATTAACATAAATACACAGATACTTCAAAATGTGCAGAGCTCCCCATCATTGTTTGCCACAACTGTACGTGTAGCAAAGTGTTCTCAGAAAAACCAGGATGTCAAGTGAAATTTTATTCCTCCTGACAGCCCAGTATGCTAGTTTTGGGGCAATTTCAATTTAATGGCCTTCATCTCTGTGAAATTCAACATTGTGTAGGCTCTGGAAAACACAGCTAAAGAACTGCTAGTTTATTCGTAGAGAGAGGACAGTAGGGGAATTCCCTTAGCAGCAGGAAAGTCTCGCTGCAGGTCAGGTCTTCATGGATATATACAGTGACTGTCACTTCACTATTTTTCACATCAGGCCTTTGCAGCAATGTAAATTTACCCCAAAAATTTGAGGTCACCTCAATGCAGCCTGTCCCTTTCCATAAAGTCACTTCAATTGTGTCTCTTCTTGCCACTATAAGCAGAAGTACTACATTGCATTTAGGATTCATCATACTCTGGGGAAGCAGGGAATCTGTAAGCAACTATCCATAAGAACACATACACCAAATGTAGCTCCTCACCTTCATTGGGCATCTCAGCCACATTGTCCAGGTAAATCTGATTTTCATCCACAGAAGAAGGTTTCAAAGTGTAAACAAGGAACAATCCAATCCTTGCAGAGAAAGAGGGAACCCGTTTTGGTCAGCAGAAAGACATGAATTTCATTACTTTGGAATTACATGCAAATCTCAATGCTCATTAATGATACCTGTTAGCAACAACTGGAAATTCTAATGGCTGCAGAAATTGTGATTGAAATAGAAATGCAAAAGTTGATAAACTAGGAAGCAAATAAAAAGGACAACTATCCACAAATAGACTTAGTATTTCTTCTACTAGGGAAACTTTTTTTTCTAATCTCTTGACTTTAAAGGAAAGCAATATTGACTTAATCATAGAATGGTTAAGGTTGGAAGGGACCTTAAAGGTCATGAGGTTCCAACATCCCTGCCCCAAGCAGGGACACCTTACCCTGGACCACTCCAACAGCATCTGTTCACACAAAATCTTCTGAACTCCCTGTGACATTCAGATAGCACTGTTCTCACCACTTGGTTGCCAAGCCCACAGATAAGGGCAGAGAAACCTCAGTAGCTACTCAGGGAGAAGGCCTGGCAATGTCTTTTCACCTGTACCTAACACATTACCTGGTTCTAAGGGCAGATAGATTAATGTGACATGTACACTTTGTGAAAGTGCATAACTTTCTCCTCCCCAAAAGAAGGGCATTTCTTGAAGAAGAAAACATTCCTTGTTCTACAGGAACTGACTGCACAGCAATTTCCTTTAGACTGTCTTTATTCACTTGCCTATACATTCATAGGAGTTTTAAATCAGTGGGGAACCTGCAGTTGCCAAAGATCCAGCAGCTCCTACCAAAGATGAGGTGAGGAAAATTTTACTATAGAGATCTCTCCAACACTGGCAGAAGTATAGCTCAGCTGCAAACTAAGGAAAAACTATAGACTTGAGGGCTACCTGAGAAGATCCCTTGTATTGAAGTATCCTTGCAACAGATGGGAGAGAATAGTGCAGACCACAGTGATCCTAGAGTTACTGATTTCAGGGTCATTGAAGAGGAAAAGGAGCTTGGGCACCATTTGCACCTGGTAGCCCACTGCAGAATTCTGACATCCATCTCTGTAAAAAAGCACAGGGACTTTTTAAAAAGCTTTTACTGGAAAGAACCAAATTTGCTGAGTTTCAGCTAAAAGGAATCTCAGGTTGCACTGATACTTTACACCTTTGGCTTCTAATAGAGCCTTGGCAACATTTCAAGCACCATCAGACAAATTGAATATGTGTCAGTGACAGAGATCTGAAGACTTCTTTATGTGTTTTCCACCCTTCCCATCTGCCCTCTCACCCAGAAACTGCTGCATTTCAATGAGCTCAAAGAAAACAATATTAATGAATTTTCAAACAGTAAGTTGGTGGTAATAAATACTGTTCTTGTCTCAATCAGAGACACCAGACAGCTTTGCACAGAGCTTTCTGGTACCAAATATAAGGAATCTAACATTTGACTCTTCCCAGCCCTCTGCCATGGTATGCCTCAGAAACATTTACCTCTATTACAACTGATTAAGAAAGTATAGTTATAACAAAGCCTTCCTAGTTTGTGTTTTGGTGATAAACACAAGTTCACTTATAATTTTTAAAAATATTTCATACTCAATTAAAACATTCAGATTTCCCCTCCCCAGAAGACTTTTAAACCTTCATTGTACAGCAGTGGTTTCATGTGAACCAGGTCATGAGATATCTTATCCCAGTCTGGCCCTAGAGTCATTTCAGGAGCTGATCAAATTATTAATTCCAGCCTTGAAAGAGCAATATAGAAATTATTCCCTTGCAGAGTCCACTAATTCCAACTAGGATTGGATCCTTTATATCCACCTCACAGTTCCAGTGTCAGGTTACAGCTGAACTTGTCCTACATGTTTCTGGTTCAAACACTAGATTGTGTACCTGGAGGACTGCAAAATCTCCACAAGATGTGAAAAAAGAGCAAGGTCAAGATTTTCGGGTGCTTTCATCCAAAGCTGAAAGACAAAGGAAAGCAGAGGTTTTACTGCTCTGCTAAGCTCAGTGGACAGTAACCTTATAGCAGAAAACCAGTTACAAGTCATTCAGGGAGGCTGGCATATTAAGCTCTCAATTGTTTCTGCAATGCCAACCTGCAGGTAGAGGGAAATCCCTGCCAGTGTGAGTTGCTGCTCCTGAGCTATCCCTGAGAAGCTGGTCCTCAGAGTCTGCACAAAGACTCCAGAAACTACACTGAGGCACACTGGGGAGCCATGGTGACCAAAGACTAGCCATTCTAGGAGCTACCACCTCCCCAGTGGTTACCACCCCATCCCAAACACTGGAACCAGTAGCTGCTGCTATGAACAAAAAAAAACCCTCATGCTATAAAACAAATCTTTAATCAGCCAAACCCACAAAGTAACATTAACACTTTTACCTCAAAGTTGCAAAGAACATACTGGAATGCACTGTAATTCTTGATGACTGAAGACTCAAAGCCAAACTCAGCTGTGCCCACTAGGGAGAACATTAACTGTAAAATCCTGTTGTTTAATAGCTGCGTCTTCCTCTTCAATAGATAGGTCAGCAACTGAAAATAAAGACTTAATAAGTGTCCAAATCTGTTTAAAAACTAACATTTAACACAATTCTTTAACTCAAGACAAATGCACAGTTTACTTGGATGTAGTAGTCATGCATGCATACATTTTCCATAAGCATCATGAAGTCAAGATTCCAGTTTTGGCATTAAATTTTATGCAATAAGTCAAAGGGTAAGTTTTTGAAGGCATTTGCCAACTATGTAGCAATAAACAGAAACAAAATACATGCAATATTATGTTGAATGGAAGTTACAAAAAGCAACATATAATTGTAAATAACAACAGCAGTTTTTCTATACTATTCTTCATGGTTGTATTTTTAGTTGCTTACAAATGGTGCTAGTTTAAAAAATTCTACTGTTGACCTCTTCAAATGAAAGAAATGTGCATAAAACTGTTAATTTCTCAACTGACTATCTTTGATAATTTGATGGATACCTGATATAGTGAGAATAATGTTCAGAAAGCAACTACATTTGGAATAGGTTGGGAGGAATAGACACTAATTAAAAAATATATATCAACCCATGTTTTTACTAGTTGGCTGTTTTAAAGAAAAAGCTTCAGTCTTCTAAACAAAGAGCAAAAACACTTCATTGCAAAATGATGATTAGTTACATGAAGAAAACAATTTAGCATCAAGTTGAAAAGAACAGCTTGTTCACAACCTAAAGGCTGACATTCATCTACAAGTAAGGACTGAGGAAGAAATATCTAAGTATTATAAATATATTCATATGAATCAGAATCAATTTCTGAACAATTCACAAATTGGGAAAATGGAAAGTCTATAATAAATCATTCATGAAGTCCTAATGTTAATAGCCTCCTTTGGAACCATCTCTTTTAAGCAGTCTTCTCTTTCCCATTAGACTCTGCTTAGCCTATGCAGCATAAAGTAAATGCTACTGAACTGAAACTTCACATTTGAGCCTTAACGCATCCAATGTTACATACATAGTACTTAAAATTTGCCCTAGTTCTACCAAAGCCCTGAAAGAAGAAAACATTTCAGTCTGAATGGCTTTCAGGTTTGAAAGATGAGTTTAAGACAGACTTAATCAATGAAATCTAGACAACACTCACTTACATGAGCACAATTCCTAACACACAGTGAAAACTAAGCTACAGGAATTAATTGTTAGACCTACACTGGGCACTTGGTAAGGATGACTCTTAGGCTGGATGAGATAAGAGAGGAAGCAGACCTGCCTGAGAAGTGGTGTCTTGAGGGAGGGATCAATTTTCTTGGTAAATGGTGAAGGATGGGTCACTCACAAATGTGCTGCAATGATTTTACAAACTAGGTTTCTTTCAGCTTTCTCTTCTACACTACTAGAGCCTATGTGACCAACAGGCATCTGTCCTCATCTTCCCATCAGCAGATATACTGTTACAGAAGTGTCCAGAGACTGTAGGCACAGGATTTAGAGTACTATCCTACAGCTCTATCGGAAGATTTCAGAGAGCACTGATAGCCAGTATATGCTTGGTTCATTGTCATGGATAGGTTTTGGGATAAGGTTCTTCAAGAGAAAGACCATAACCATCTACCTGGTATCCATGAATGTGTCTCATCAATTTTTCACTCATTGGGCTACTGTTCAGGATGGAGTTCAGGACTTTAACAGCTGCATACATGGTGTGGTCATCATGGGCCATAGCAATGAGACCCAGAAGAATGGAAGGGCCTCCAATGAAGTTCAGGCTGGTAGCTGCTGGAGAGGACTGGAACACTCTTATCCCTAGGAAATTGCAATATTATCAGGATGTTACATAGAGTAAATATGTTATGGTACAGAGAAAAGCCCAATTCTTAAAAAAAATATGAAGCATTAAGTCATAGCACATTTACCATATTGTCCCACAGCAATGGACCCAATAGTCCGCAAAGAACCTGAGAGGTGTCCAGCAATATTCTTAGCCAGGAATATTGGGGCTGAACTGTCCCGAGAGCTAATCCCAATCTAAAAGAGATTAAAACAAGATATCCTATGGAAAACTATATTATTACTGGGGAGACAAAAAGTATCAGACTCTCTAATACTCTTATTACATTACTTTTAGATTATACAAACCATATTTTCTTCCTTCAAAGTTGATTTTTAAGTCACAAAATCAACCACTTAAAAGATCCCACATTATCATTACTTAGACATGTCAGTACACCTAACACTGGCAAGAATGCTAGAATGATAGAATCACAGAATGGTTTGGGTTGGAAAGGACCTTAAAGATCACCTAGTTCCAAACCCCCTAGATGATCTAGAATAGCATGTGGTAGGTCACTGGGAAGGAATTAAGAAATTGCAGACAAACAAATCATAATTAGACCTGAACACTATGGCTTCTGTTGCTGTTTGAAGAAAGGTTTTTATCATTGTGTTCACACTGGTCAACCTATTCCTCTACACAGATGAAAACAAAACCATGATTAGAGAAGCTGGAAAAAAACCCAACACTGACTGTATGGAACTAAGACAAAAATCACATACTTTGCTCTAGAAAACCAATCAGATAAAAAAGAGAAAGCGTGTCTAAGAAAAATGAGATAAACCTATGACCTCTTTGGCAATCAGCCGGCCATCCACTTCATTGTAGGAGCTCTTTATATCTTGGACCGTAGTGAAAGTTGCACATGTAGCATTAATTCCAAAAGAAATCTTCTCTTCTGTCACCAGAGGTGTAGGATTATGACCACTGTTCTGGTCATCACCTAAAACAAGAGAGACTATAAACCTCTGAAGGAACTTTGCATGCTTAATGTGTGAGACAGGATAGAGGCTGCTGAAAAATAACTAGAGGAAAACAATGTTTAGACTGGAATTCAATTTTGACTTAACTATAATAAAAATGCCCTAACCCATTGCAACATAGTCCATGGCAGTTTGCCAGTGTAAGCACCAGCAGATGATGTGCTTGGCTTGACTCCTCTAGTTACTGCTTTGTGTAGATCCTACATCCTCTCCCAGTACCTCACAAAGCTCAGAAAAGTCCAGAATAAACCTCTGTCCACAGAATATAAAGAAAAATTCTGGGCAGAAAAAAACAGTTCAGAGGCCTTCCATGTTACTGGGAGCTTACTCGAGGATACTAAGAGGAAGGATTCATGTGGAAAAAAAAGACAGAGAGGCAAACATTCAGAGCTGCCAACTCAATCAATGGGAAGCTTATAAAAAGTTTCAGATTCAGCTGTTTAATGATTGTATGAAATTCTCACATGCTTTTCTCTAAAGAATTTTCTATTCCTGCTCACACTTGGAAAAATTATGTGCATCTTTAAAAAAAAATATTGTATTTTTTAACAACTTCATTGGCTGGGAAAACCATTTATGAAACTGTTGAGTAATGCTGGTGCCATTGTCCCTATGGGCAAAATAAAATTAGCACATATTCTGCGTGAAGATTTACTAAATGTAAATGCCCTTCCAGCAAGACACAGACTTATGGCTAATCCTCCATGTAGCTGATTGCTGGTTAGTGAGAAGGTATTACACTGGTGAGATGGGACACAACACTGCTGAAACAATACAACTTACTGTTGGCAAAAAAAAGTCAAAATTATTTTACAGAATAAACCATAATATTTTGGGGTTTTGTGCTGAAACTTTTTTTGAAGTAAATATTTTCATTAAAAAATTTCTTTGGGTGTTTTAATAGAATAGAGAGAACTTAAGTACCACCTTCTCCCCTTCCTGACCCCCATCCCTGTTTCCAGCCCCCCAAAACAGAGATCAGGAATGGAAAGAGAGAGCCAGAGATAATTTCACAATTATGATATCACAACTTGCTTTACTGGAGTCAGATGTCCCCAGTTCATTATTAGCACTAAAGTCCAGCTGGGGAGGCCAGTGGACAGAGTACAGGAAGCACCTCAGACTTCATAAAGACTCAGCACCTCAAAACCATCAAATTCTTCTGCTTTCTAAGCTTTTTTTTTTTTTTTTAGGGCTGCATTTCAATATAATTTCTCTTTCAGCAAGCCTTCTCCATGCTTGATTTGTAGATTTAAATTATTTTTTTTTTCTGTCTAGAAAGCATTCTGAAGGAGTACTTTCAGCCACTTTTTTCACTTTGCTTGAGGCTGGAGCATCACCAGGTGGGATTATTCTGTTCTTTTCAAATGGGAGATGACCATTCAATTTCATCTCAAGCTCTAGAACACAGGTGCAGTTGTTGAACAAACAGTAATCAATAACTGAAATGTTTTGTCTGCCTGTTTAATAATTGAAACTAAGAGTATACATTAGTTAAAAAGCCTCTTCATTAAACAGAATGTAACTTATTCCCATACCCCTCTCTCCCCTGTGCTCTCTCCGACTCTGCAGATATTTGCAATTAAAGACGATGCTATTTTTTCTGCCATGTTTTTCTGTTACACCATAAAGGCAGAATGTCTCAGTTACAAAGCTGCTGCTTTAATGTTTGTCCAACAGAAACTGCAATCTTACAACTCCTTAAGGACATGTTATCCCTTTTTACTTGCCAGCTCTTTGCTGCATGATTTCCACCCTTCTTTTTCTGCCTAACTTACACTGTGTTACAAGATCCCAATGTTATCTTACTACAGTCTTGCACAACACACAACAACGCAGAGTTCCAGGCTTTCTGAGTAAGGCACAGTTGGAATACTAATAGTGGTTTATAATAAAAATTGCATTGCCCTGACACACAAATAGTGGTGGATATGAAAATTATCACATACCTTGAAGCTGTACTGCTTGGAAATTGCTACAATACTGTGGGCCAAGCTTATTAATCACATCCATGCTTTCCACAGAGATGGCTTCTTCAAACAAATATGTAGGGCCAATGCGCCAGGTCAAGGAGGACTTCTGCTTCCAAATTCGAGGAGTACCTATGTACCCATAAACATCAATAAAGGAAGAGGGTTCCATGGAAATACAGTTGCCTGGTAAGGGCTGTATATACTGCATCTGCAACAGAAGAAGAATTCACTGAGGATACTCAATGCATTTGGTGCCTTAAGGTCTTGTCCCTGAAAGGTACTGCCTGCTGACTCTTTCCTCAATGAATTTTCAGTCAGCTGTGCAACACAGTTATCAAATACTGTTTAGAAACTGGACTTTCAGAAGTATCACAAACAGCATTTTGTAAAGTTCAAGCCTACTTGAAAACAGTAAAAATAATTTCAAGTGTTGGCAAAGAAAGCCCTATCTTGACTCCAGGCTTATTTTTTCCTTTTCTCAACTTCATAAATCAGACTGACTTTCAACACAGAAAGTCAAGTTACAGCTCACATCTTGTACTAAGCACCTAGAGAATAAACAGATTTTGAAAACTAATCTCCATGTGGATCGGTTAGCTTCAGTGAAAGCAATAAAGTTTAGGAAATTAGACCATTTATTTTTGGTATCAAAATATGGATTCAGTCTCCTAAATTGAGTTTCTTATTTTACTTAAATGTGGAGAGCTCTAGTAGGAAGCAGTTGCAATTTTTTTGGTAAAAACCCTATTTTATACTTCAGGGCTCAGCCCTGCCTATACCAATTTGCTTTTAGGATGAGAGACTTCTAGCATTTACTTATCTCTGACTACTGAGCTGTAGAAGACAGAACTGCTCAATATTAGGAGACAGGACTTGATACTTGAGTGAATAAACATTAGGCTTGATGCAACATAGCAACCTAACTCTGCCCACCACAGCTCCACCACTCAAAAATTGCTGTTGGTATTGTTAACAACCTTTGTGCAATTCTTATTTCTTACACAGTCCTTTCTTCACTGTATGCATCAAGAAGAAGGCTTGCATCATGTCAGAGACCTCAGCACTGGGACCATCTTTTATTTCCTAAAAGCTTATTTTATTTATTATGAGCTGTTTCACTGTATGTTAAACACATTTGCTGTGAATCAATTGCAATGCTTAGGCCTAGTTTTATTGATGACTTTCAGTCTCATTTGAAGGAAGAAAATTAAATTAAATTTTCATTCCTGAAATGGATATAGGTCCCAAAAGACATTTAGAAGACAGATAATTTTTCTCAAGTATGGGAAAGAGAATATTTGGAATTAAACAGGTTGCTTTTACAAAGGAAGTATAAAACACAAGTCAGCTTTGCATGTGTTCAGATTGATTTGAGATATGGGAACAAGAAGGAAGAGACTAAGCTTACAAGTTTCAATTAATAAAAAGGGTCTATTAAAAAAACAAACAAACAACGAACCCAAAAATCTCACCACCCCAACCAGGATTGCAACCAAAATAAGCTGCATTTTCAACATTGCTAGCCTGGAGCAGTGAAAACTCAAAAAATCAAATCTCAGAAATAATTTGAGATTGGCTTCTGAATCAGATGCATTATGATAATATAAATGAGGGGCTCTTCCCATTTACCCTGTAGATTGTGAACCCTTCAGGTACATTTAGATTGCTTTATCATTGTATCTCATTCAATCCAAGAAATTCACCATTTAAGAACTGACTCCTGTGCAACAAGATCACAAGAAATGGTAAATTAGGAAAAATACTAGGTATACCAACATTTGCAATAAACTCACAAATTGATATAATTGAAATTTACAAATTTCTCCTAATGGAAACATTTCTTTCATTTCTATTAACTCAAAAAAGTATCATTATTTTAATTCATGAGGTCTCACACTGAACCTGGAGGAACATCTATTTCTGAATGCTTAGAGTACCAGTGGGAAAAAGGCCACTGACTCATTAGCTGTTTGATGACTCACTGACTGTTCACATAAACATCAGAAAAAACTTTACTGTGAGAGTGACAGAGCACTGGAACAGGCTTGCCCAGAGAGGCTGTGGAGTCTCCTTTGCTGGAGACATTCAAAACCTGCCTGGACACATTCCTGTTTGATGTGCTCTAGGTGACTCTACTCTGGCAGGGGGGTTGGACTAGATGATCTTTCAAGGTCCCTTCCAACCCCTGAGATTCTGTGATTCTGTGAATACTGAAAAGTCACAGTATGTGCATGGGGAGCTGAAAATTAAGAGTAACAAAAGACAAATGTCAGGCACACGATCTATGCACAGAGCCCTTACCTTTGCAGAGCCAAGCATCTGACCATTTATATAAGCTGACACAAAGCAGCTCTTCTTTGCTTCCTTAGCAACTGTCACTGTAAGATGATGCCACTGGTCAGACACTAGCAGCTTGCCACAGCCAAACTGCACTTGCCGCGGAAATGGGAAGGGATTAATGACCTCACCCTCAGGTTCCATGATGTCTGTAAGGGCAAAAACAAGGGGTTGTCAATAGAAAGTTTCTCGCCTTCCCCTGCCTCTGGAATACAACTATCAGATGTGATACAAAGAACCTGACTCTGGGTATGGAACAATTTCAATGTCAATAAAAATATTATCTGAAGATCTATTATCAAGACTTGAGACTTGCACAACTCCTAAGATCACTCCAGCATACAACGTGCCATACTCCCAAATACCACCTGCTAGCTGCCTCAGTGCTGTAAAACCAGACCAAACGAGGACAAAGCAAATATATTCTTTAAGAGTACCACCACCCTGGATATTCACTGAGTAATTTGACAGAAAAAAATCCTAGTGAATTCATGAGAAGATGAAACTCTACATTACTTTGTAGTTTTTATGAAAGGAGGTGAGCTGGGATTTTTAACTTTATCTAAAGGAATCAAAGCACTTGTGCAATGTCGGCTGTGCATGAAAAAATCCCAGCTACTATTCCCACTCCATTCCCAACCTCCCCTGCAATGTTCAATCACATATGTGTTTGAAGTACCTACTGTACTTAATAAGGACAAAGGAATAAACTCCAACAAGGAAGAGAGATAGAAAACATTCTAAAAGTGAGGAGATTAAGTCAGCAGTCTTATTTAGAAGCTAGATCACTCCCAAACATCTCAGTCCTACTCTTAAAATCTCTCTATTGCCACATGGAACAGGAAAGGACCATCTGATTCAAGTCCAGTTCCTACAACTGCACACAACCATGTAACTGCCATTCAAGAGTTTCCTTTAGCGTGTAAGTTTTATCATATATTGCATGGCCACAAAATAATTCTCAAGCAAACTGAAAAGACCAAGAATTATAATCACAGCAGGCTGTTGAAAGAAAACCAGAGATAAAAAGTCTCAGTGTCCTGGGTAATTATGAGAAGAAGAAATTTGTTCATGATAAAATCCAGATAATCAGAGGACACAGCACTGCAGCATGACTGAAAACAGCCTTACCAAGTGGCTGGAATTCCACTTCTTCTGTGGAAATGACCAAACAGTGGTCCTGCGGTAAGAAGCTTACTGAAAAGCAAATAAATTCCTGCTCTGTTCTTGACATGTGCCTCACAATAGTGAGGAAATGGAGTGGGTGACTGTTGTGCACCAAACCAAACTTGCTAACCAGAAACCAGCAGGAGAGAGTCAGACCACTTGAGGGAGGGAACATTCTGGTGCCTGTCAACAGGAAACAAAGGCAAACATTAGCAAACTGCTTTCTGTTGCATTTGCAGCCTAAAGCATATAAGAACCAAAATCAGTATAGGAGGTTTAATTTCAGTTCTTTTCTGTTAGATTTCACTTCCTATCTTCAATATCATAGAGGCTACACATGTAAGTGTGCACATGTATAAATGACATAAAATTAACCAAGGACAAATTACCGCTGAATCTCTATACCACAGAACTCATCAAATGGGAAGCACTGAGCCAGAACCAAGTTTTCCAAAGTTTCACAAAATTCAGGAGGAAAAAGTTCACCCAATAGAAGATTTTGCTCTACAGAAGAATCCCATTTTATGTTAAGTGACAGTTTCTATTCTTATTTCTATTTAGGGAGACTATCCTAAGATCTGGTGGCTCTTACTTGTTAAGACAGTTTTCTTAGCAGCCTACTTCAAATTTTTATTGCTTATGTTAATGCTAATGCATCACACTATTAAGCTGCATCTGATACTCCATTTTGGAGGTTATTTGCTCCCATTTCTTATAAATGTGGATTTTTTTCCGTGGGGCTGAAAGGTCAGTGCTTTCAGGGAGCTGCAGGTGAGTCAAATTGCTTACCCATGCCAATTCCTCCTGAGACAGATTGCTCTGCATTGGGTCCCATGACAGTAGCCAAGGTAGGGAGGTATAAACACCTACAAAAGTAAGCACCCATTCATCAGAAGCGTAAAATCATTCCTTAAGGGCATCAGTGACTTAATATTGCACAATCGTGGTAATAAGGTAGAGCCTAGGGTATTAGCAGCAAGACAACAACAAAATAGCTTGGTAACACTGCTACAAGGAAGGCGGCAAAAAGGCACAAGGATTGACTAGAATTAAAAGAGAAATGATTAGTTGCTCTGTCTAGAATAAGGACTTGGAGACTGCAGGTCAGCTAAAGAGAAAAGGAACAGCAGCAATACCCATATCCTTCCATAGACATGTCAAATTCCACAAACGATGGAGCCAAAGCAGTGCTGCGGAGCTGGAAGTTTCGAGGTGATGTCATGGAGATGAGACTCATTGCAGTCTGGAGTGCCAATGAAGAACCTCTAGACACCCAAGGAGAGAGGGTGACAGGCACAACTGTCTGATGATCAATTTTATTGTCCACCATGTTCTCTTCTGAACCTACAAGACCAACATAGTATTTAACTAAATCAGTGTCTCCAATACTTGTTTTAATCACAGGCTTTTCTCATATTCAATTAATTACTGCTAAGAACAGCACTGCATGCTCTTCAGATAACATCATCAGCCTGCAGAAATCCTTAGCAATACACAAAAATATCATACCGAAGGAGTTTCAAAATGGGAGGCTGGCAAGACAGATGAGCTTACGGAAGTGATAGCTGTTTTTTATTTCTCCCCCCTCCCCCTCATGCACCTTCAACAGGATGCTCACTGTGTGCTTACCTTCATTCCAAGCTTCATTAGTTAGAACACTGCCTTGACATGAAAGCATCTTAGTCTTTTTTGTGCTGGGCCTACATGTTAGTGGTGGAGAACCTCCTAACCAGAGAAACTGCCTTACATGGGAGAAAAAGAAAAAAAAGAAAAAGCAAGAAAAAGAAAAGTTATTAAGCCAGACACTTCAGAGTTACAGCAATAGTGCAAATACAGCTTAGTGCTCTGGAGAGCAACTTTCTTATTGCATACCAAATTGTAAAGACATTCCAAATAAAACAAGGAATATTTTTAGTCTTCGGGAAACAGCAGCTCCATATGAATACCAGGAGAGAATAACCCTAGTTGTTTTGTTATTACTTAATTAGTTATCATTAACAAGTGGCTTTACAGCTCCTGCAGAGATGATGTCACAGAACCCTGCAGACTCATAGTATCTTCAGTAAGCCATTTACACGTATAGCTTGTGATCAATATGTAAGTAGTCTTAACTGAGACTTGAAACAAAAGGCTGAGTCTTGCTGAATTAGAGCACTACATGAGGTATCCAATTATCCCAAAAACTTCACAAATTGTTTCCATTAGATACAATCTGATACCTTAACACATCTGGCTCAATAGCCTGTGATGCAAGCTTCTCGAACACTCTGGTGAGGGGCAGGTGCAGAGGATGCCTCTCATTGCAGAAGGCATCCTGACAGGAAGTTATGATGGTGCTCAGCAAGCCAGATCCACACATCACCTGGCGACTCTTTTCTGACTTCACCAGGGACAGGATATGATCAACCAAAGCACACTGGATTTCCTGTGAAAGCTGAAACAGACATAGAACAGTCAGTGGGATGGAACTAAAACTGTACATGGTGACTGAAGTTTTGGTTTCTGGGGGTTTTGTTTGGTTGGTTTTGTTAATTTTTGTTTGGTTTGGGTTTTAGCAATTGTCAAATATCTCGTTTAAAAATGTAGCCCAGAAAAAAAGCCTGTAAGGCCAGAGGCTCAAATGCAACTGCATGGTTATTCTATAAAACTCTGCACTTGAACAGTGCACATATAAGCTCCAAGACCAACACAGTAACTCAGAATATGTTTAATATCAAGCATGTGGAGAATCATATTGACATGATCCATTCTTTGCTCTAAACATACTGCTCTTAAGCAAAACTCTATCTGGCAATATCATGAAACACTTACTGAATTTTAAACACTTCTCTATATGTTTTGCTGAATTGAAGATTACCTCAATATTGACTCTTAATGGTATTTAAGAAATTTCTCAATTCTCATTAATTATCTTTGGAGCAATTTGTTCCAAATGAGAAATGGAACCAACCCCACAGATCTAACTAGATTTCACAAACACTAACTATGCATCATCTGTTTAAACAGAAATTCTACAAAGATTAAATGTTTCCCACCCCCAAGAGCTCTTTGGTTTTCTCATATGCTCTTCTAGGAAATACCTAGGCAAACTTTTAAATAAAAGGACAACCATTGTGGCAGACATGCAGATTAGGACATTGGGATTTGATTTTATAACATGAATGAGAAGTAACTTCATGGGATTTAGAATAAACTAGCTTATTAAGCATAAAGAACAATTCAGCTCTTTTGTATCCAGACAAAACTCAAACCTAATATGGAACAAATTCAAAGCCAACAAGCAATTTTTTTTTTCAAAGCTTTGAGCAACCAAAAGCCCCAGTTGCAACACTTACACAGTACTAGCAACATGCAGTGCAACATACATATTGTTTTTGTAAATGCAACTACTATTTTCAGTATCTGAAGGTTGTTCTTTGAGTAACGTTATCATCTCTCTGCATGACTGTCCATTCCCAGTGACACAAGTTTCACTGTGCATCTCATTATACCCAGAAATTACCCACCAGACCAAAACACATTTTTCTTCACAGCGAGGCACTTACTGCTACAGTGTATCAAAGTCTCAAAAGTTTATCTTTCAGTTACTGTCTTCTCAAGTTTTGACTGCATGCAGGAAAGTATCTGGATGTGTAAAACCGTATGAAAACAGAGAAGGACACAGGCCTTGACTAAGTGAAAATACTGATTTACTCCAAAACAAACAAAATAAAAACATAAAAGGCATACAAAGAAATGTATTGATTTCATTAGCTTAGCAGCTTTGTCAATACCAGTATTGCCTTGCTTTGAATGAAATGTGCTGTTTTCATGGATCTTAGTTCCAGTAAAATGAGATTTTAGTGGAAATACAAATGGTGGCCAGGAAATCAGACTGTGTGTTTCTATAAGCACAGATTGATTTTCCTAACACATTACTTGCACCATGAATCAGAATATTGAAGGTGCAGTTAGAATGTTTTTGGGCTCACAGCTCTGCCTCAGATTAGAGTCTTAAGGGAAAAATGTCACCTAATATTTTTTAGTTTCTGGATTCTTGCTCCTAAGAGCCCCTAGTTTCAAAACCCGGTAACTAGATTTAATTTACTTAATCTGCAAAATTATTATGCTATGTTTAAGATGAACTTTGAACCTGTGGTAGTGTTCATTAATTAAAAAAAAAAAAAAAAAAAAAAAAAGTAACTTTCTTAGATATAAGAATGATACAGTAGTAATTCTATGTCCAATTGGAAAAAAGTAAACTGACATTTCAATCTCAGAAACATCTCCCACTTTAACATCAAGCAGCCCTTCATAGAAAATTATAATTAATTTGCTAACATACCACAGGAATTTAGTTACACTAGTGAAGGAATCAATTCATTGAAAGCAGTGCTTTCAAAAAGTTTCAAGTGACACAGGATTTTAAATCATGCTTTCAAAAGAAAGGTAGGCTTAAAACACATTGTCTGTAGAATTGGAGTTACTTCTGGAAATCACTTATGCAGTATTTTTTTCCTTAAAATGTTTTAAAATGTAAGTAACTCTTAAATTTATCACAGCTCAAATTCCTGATGTGTAGTTCCCAGTGGCAGCACATTTCTATTCTATCACAATATTTTGCTGATTAACTTTCACCTACTGACCTTAACAAGGAAAACTTAGTTTGATGACAGCATTTGTAACCGGTTTTACAAAGTTATTCTGTAACTTGTCCTTGCAAGTAGACTGGGGGGGGGGGAGGGGAAAGTATTATTAACTGTGGGAACTGTTTCTGCTTTTCCAAAAATCATGACCTAGATGAGGCCTTGCAGAAACAATATCATTGACATCAGGTATTTACATTTCCCCATGGCACAACTTGTGTGCAAGAGAAGCTACATATTACTATTACTATTGCCTTTTAGAGAAAACAAACTAGCAAGACTTTACCATTTGAAGCCAGCTAACAAAATCTAGCCAACAAAATCTCTTCATAATGTTAAGAACCTTCTTGTTAATTCTGGTGGTCTAAGAGATCTCTTGCTTTCCAAATTACATTTATTTGCAATATTTTTTTTCCCAAATTTTCCAAATGCAGTGTCTCCTCATTTTTCTAAGCTACTGTGCAGTGCTATAATATCAACTTCTTCAGACACCTGAGAGGAAGGCAAAGCTCTGTGTGCCATCTTATAAATTATATGATTGCATGAAAAACAAGTAAAAAATTATCTTCTGTATAATTACCGAGGAGTTCATGGCAGAGTTCCTATCTCTGCAATCCAGGATACATTACCAAGGTTTTAGTGCAAATTTAGGGGCACAGGCTGCTTTTTAAGGAGAAAGTGAATATCAAAAGAAACAGCACAAAAAGGCAGGCTGGGGAGTTGAAAGCAGAGGAGGAAAATTGCTTGGTCTGTTCAAACAGCGAAAGCTCCAGAAGCTGATTGATCAATGAACATGCAAGCTTCTTACTAAAAGCCAAAAATAACCTTGGAAATGAACATAGAGAGGCTGTGCACTTTCTAAAACAAATAACTAAATAAATTTGTTCTATAATCAGAACAGGCTCAGCAAAGAAATATCCCTCAGGAGACAAAGATGGAGCAAAGTCTGCAGGGAAGTGCTTAAGGGAAAACCTGATCTTCAGTTTTCTGCCCTCAGGCTGAAGGACCCACTGCCAGAATATTTCTAGTCTCCTTTCTCCTACTTGACCTACTGGTCTGTTCTCCTTTCCTGTCTTCCAAAACCTTGGCTGCCTAAACCAGAGGGGAAAGAAGCTCTTCAGGACATATATTACCTCCTAGCCAGTGTCTGACTCAGGACCCTGCACAACAGTGGTTCTGACTTACCCGAGGCAATCCTATTGACAACAGCCATACTAAACAAACACTTTTAGTAATGATTTCTTGTTCAGTAGGGAAAAAATGTGAGAAAGAAAGAAAAGATGAATGCACTTAAACACATAATTGAAATTGCTGGAATTTGTGCTCTCACCCTTCATATTTTTAGGAACACTGCCATCTACTGAAGGCTTGGGAGTCTTTCTCTCTAATACAGTTCAGCCCTAGAGCCAACTCTGATAGTTTCTTGATGACATGTTATCTCATCCAATTAACCATTCTACTTGTTTTTCAGAATTAATTACTGTAATTAACAAAATTTCCCTAGCTGCTGGCTTGGTTCCACTACACAGAGTTGGGATGTGCCAGCAGCTACTTGCACTCCTACCTTCCCTAGCTCTGAACAATTTGTTTTTATTTCAAACCCTCTCTATGTAACTCAACTGAGTCTTTTAAACCAGATAGCAGATACAATATAGGCAATATACTCGTTCAGAACAGGTGAGTGTATGGAAGGTTTGACAAAGCAAAGCAGATTCTAAGCTGCATTGAAAGTTTATGGACTGTCAGGCCTAACGAGCCAGACTCTTCCGGTTGCTAGGCCCATTAGCAGCATTTTAAACCATCTGCAAGCAGCTTCTACTCTTATGTGTTTGCAGGAAGTATTCTGGGACCATGACAGGTATAGAAACACTCAGCCAAATTGATAGCCAAGAGCCTTTGTTGTTAGTATGTCTGCTAAACACAATGAACTTTGCACTGTTCTCCTGCCAGTGATCTGAGTAAACTGTAGTACTTCTGCATCTGCAAAGAGTAAGCAATTAAGGGAAACAAAGTTACGTAAAAGTAGCAGATGCTATTTAGATGACACTTTGATATGTTCAGACTCACCACAGAGTGTTCTTCTCTATACAGCTTTGGCAGCAACCTCACCATAACACAGACAGCACCTGGATGTACAATGGTACAATCGTTCATTTCCCACCTGCAGGAAAAAGATGCATAAGACTTATCTTTAACAAAAATAGAGGCTTCAAACATGTTCCAGGAGAGTACAGTATTAAATCTTCCTAGTGGTAACTACCCTCAGCATTTGAAACTAAGCAAACAATACAGACAACCTGGAACACTTCAAAGCCTCCTTAGAATAACCAAGACAGGACATAACCTACTGATGAGATTTGACCTCAGGGACCTGCATACTCAAAGATGTGCAGCAGCAGCTTTCAACAAATCTTGCCTTTGAATGTATTTGCAGGACAGAGACTAGGCAACCAGAGGATCTGTCTGATGCATTAGCCCAGAACTAGATTTTTACTATTTTCAAGCACTTTGTAACTTTTTTCAGACAATAACTTCACTACTTTCAAACCACAATAGCAACAATCAAAGATGAGACAGTCTTGACGAAATTGCTGTGCCACTCTTTCCTTCCAACACCAGAATCTGCCTCAATTAGTAAAATAAAGTTAAATACCTGTGCTTCCCCACCAATTTTCATTTTTACCATGTAACACCTTTGTATGTTCAGGCTCAAGACAGAACTAAGGCACCAGAGAAGATCTACGTATGCCATGATGCAGACAGGAGGTCAGATATATCTCAAAAAATAAGCTACAGCACAGCAGTAACTCTAGTTCAGGCACTGCGGGCTTCTAATATTCAGAGTATAATCAACAGTTCTGGGTGCACATCTGAACTGGAGTTGTGATGTGCACTGTCAGAAACATCTGTCCCAAACAGATCACAAGAGAAAAGCAACAGCCATAATTAGACTGAAAAAAAGAAAGCACAGTGTGCTTTATAGACTGTATAAAACAAAAGCTAAAGGAGTGAGAATAAAAAAAATGCTTTTACAAGGGACCCAAAGGAGGGTAAAAGGGCTGTCATTAACACATTAGATACTTTCAAAAAGGCTTCTTTGGAATGTCAGAGCATCGAGTAATGTGTAGCACACTGCCACAGAGTGACAGATAGTTCTTACTGCACCCTCAAGAAATTCAAAGAAACTGTTCATTTGAAGTGTTTTTTTGTATAATCAAAATCAGATCTGGCACAAATACTTATTGCAGCAGTGGCTCCAACGTGGACACAAACACCTGTACTTGATATGAATATGGCTGAGTTTTTAAATGATGAACAAGAAAAAAGTACATGCTGAAAATACTCTCTCCTCCCCTCTCTCCCAAAAAACCCTGAACACCTTTAAAGAGAAAAGTCCAGGCCCTCTAGAACCCATAGGATTAAAATTTCACTCTGTTTTCCTGCCGTGGCTGTGCTTCCCAGAGCAGGTTCATTTTTAGCCTAAGCTACTGTATTCAAGGACTAACTTCGCCAACTTACAATTCAATTCAAATTTCCACCTCTCGCATTGAAAAAATACATGTCCAGGCAGTGTGTCCAGCTCTCCTAACACAGCAGTCTTCCTAGAGACTTATGCAATGAAGAAATATGGTTACCTCTGAACCTCAACATTCTTTTCATATAAATAATTATTTCATAACCCACATGATGTGTAGTAAAGGTAAAATATGAACTAACAAAATATGAGTATCCGAAGATAATAATATTAAATAATCCTTTAAAAAATAAAATCATGAAATGTTTAAGACATTGCCATAACTATAAGGAATGGTTTCCTGATTTTTGAGCACTCCTTTGAGGTTTAGCAACCTCAAAGAAAAAAAAGGAAAATCAAGAGTCCCTGACCAGCATCAAATTACACCTCAACATCCCAGCCAGCACTGCTCCCCACTAAGAATATTATACAAGCCTTATCTTCAGCCTTCTCTGTGGTTTCTAAGAGTCCCTCACTTTCGGGCTTGTATTAATACAAAAGCTGTCTCCATGTACCAGCTCCTCACTCCTTGAAATATCCCATCTCTTGCACTCCTGCCTCAGGGCTGTTCAGTCAGCCCTATGAATCCACACCATGTACCTTACTGGTACCACAGTGTGAAACCCAAATCTGTTCTGTGCTGACCACTACTTAAAAATTAGCTAAATAAGAGGGTTTGGGGACAAAATGAGATGCCATAAAGAACCTGAAGAGCCATCAGCATAGTCAGTCTGTGGTAACAGCAACTGCTGCAGCCATTCTACTCAAGCATGCACAAAGAGGACATTTATTCCCAAAGAGAGATCAGCCTCCATCAACACAACTTGCAGCTATCTCTCTCTAAGCACCAGGAACAAAAGGAAAAACAGAGACCCCATGTGTCACGGAAGGTGTTTCAAACCTTAACACAGGAGCAGGAACTTTGAGGCTTTGAGAAACCTGGTCTAGTGGAAGGTGCCCCTGAACATGCAGGGGAGTGAGAAGTAGACGATCTTTAAGGTCCCTTCCAACTCAAACCATTCTATGATTCTGTGAATGCAGAGGGCTGTTTTTCAGATGGGAGTAAAAGGGTCAATTACCCTGTGGCCCAGCAGCTTGCAGTATGACTGACCACAGGATAATGTAAGGGGCTAGAATATTATCCAGTTAAAATACTTATTTTCCTGTATCTCAGTCACTGGCTCCCAGAGGATCAACACCTTTCCTCCTCTTTGAGAATGCTAAATACATGTTGCAGGATGGGGCATCACAGACCACCTACACTGACTTGGCTCAAATTTCCCCTTACAAGTTGCACAGCATCTATATGTGTATATATGTATTTAGAAAATACAATATATAAAACACTTAAATACATATATAGCAAATAAAGACTTACTTCTCTTCCGGATTTCCCCACAGCCTATAGACAGAGGCAGGTAATTTATTTTCTGGTCTTTTGAAAGAAATGGGATGCTGCTCTTGAGCTTCGGGTCCCTCCTGATCATCTCTTGATGCCTCTCTGATCTCTGCCTTTGTCTCCTTGAAGTAGCTCTCCAGGTGGAGGGTTCCTTTGACCATGTGATCAAGAAAATTCAGAATCTGGATACAATTCTTCAGCCAAACTGGAAAAGGTTCTGAAGAGCAGAAAGCTGCATCCAACAATTCTGCAAATGTCCTCGTCTTCTCAAGGGTCAGAGGGACTTGCCATTCCCCTTGTGTCCAGAAGCATCCAAGTGACCCAAGATCCTCTGCCATCTTTTCAAAGAGACCATTCCTCTGGAAGAAGTTGCTGTTGGCAGGGTCCAAATGTAGGGCTGCCGTTATTCCCTGAAGAGTGTAGAAAACAAGCTCCAATACGCAATCTTGTCCAACTTCTGACCACAGACCAGATGGAGAGTCCTGCAATGCACCTTCCATGTCTGAGAGAAGGGACAGGAGTCCATTGAATCCACTGCAAGTTCTGAAAGCTGAATGGCTCCTGGGACTCTCCAGTATTCTCAGGAGTGACTACAAACATTGGGAAGACAGGAGACAAAAGAAGCACTTAAACCAAGAGAAGAAGCTTTAGAATTGTTTAAAATTCCAAGTATGTACCAAAAATTTAACTGAAATCTCACTCTTCAAAGAAAACAAAGAAATAAATTTGGTCAAAGTAAAGGTCACCATCACACACCATTTCTCCTCTTTCTTTCCCCCTATACCCACTGAGGGAAACAATCAAAATTTTAACACACCTTCAGGAGCAACCTATAGGGTCAGCCCAACAGGTAGGGAGTAGTGCTCATAAGAAAATAAAGCAAATTTGCTTATAAGTAAATAAATAAAATTTCCTTCATAATATATCCTAGACATCTTGGCCACAGTTAGTGTCAGACCTTTGGCTATTCTTTCATCTTTTCAGCTTCTTTCAAGAAATCTGCCTCTGCCTTAAATAAATAAAAGCAGAGATTCAATTGTAAGTACAAGTGCCTCTGCACACCATCTTCTTCACCACAAGAGTTTTGCCTGGGCTCAGGAGCCACCTGCCCCTTTAGCATCCCACTGCCCCTCCCTCATGCTGCATTCTTGCACTTGGTGGAGCAGGGTGCTAAATTAAAAAGCATTCAAAAAAAAGCTGAACATAACACTGGCACAGGTTGCCCAGAGAGGTGGCAGATGCCCCATCCCTGGAACCACTCAAGATCAGGTTGGTCAGGGCTGTGAGCAACCTGATCTAGTTGAAGATGTCCTTGCTTATTGCAGGGGGGTTGGACTAGAAGACCCTTAAAGGTCCCTTCCAACCCAAATTATTCTATGATTCTATAGTCTCATACAGAAATTGAGAAGGCAACACAGCCTTCTATAGGCAAGTCTTATTACAGCCCTGAGTACATGAGGACCCACACCAAACTTTTGCTCACATGACTGAGCTGAGGCTTTCCAAAAAAGCAGAGACACAGGATGGCCCAAAGAATTCTGCATGCAGCAGACCCTCCTCATTAAGAAAGGCAGTAATTCCTACTCTCAGCAGGGGTATTTTTCAAGTATGTAAAACACTTTGGAGGAAAAAAGCCACAAAGTCAGATCCCAAGATAATGAAGTCATTAGGTTTTCTTTAACTTCAGTGGGCTTAAAGCATGTTATAAATGAATGCCACCTGACAAGATCACACATGTATAAAATCAAACTATACCACTTGTAAATTTGGAATGGTGTGGGTTTCCCATATTAAAACAAATATAGAAAATTTATTAAGAGCCATAGTGGTGGAAATGAAATTAGTGAAAGAAAAAGAGCTTGCAAGTGAACAGTCTACTGTATTTGAACAGAATCCATCCCAGGAATTTGGGATGTTGCACAATTAATTCTTTAAATATGATGCTCTTTCAGGCACCAGTTACCTTTCAAATTGGAGGGTTCACCTCCAATGTGAGGCTTTTCACATTAGAAAGGGCAAATTTTGATTATTTTTTTTCCAAAAAAGATTCCCAGTGAAAGAGGCTTACTTCACAACCTGCTGAAGATAAATAACAAATACATCCTCCTGTAACAGGACCTAGGACTGTGAGAAACGGCTGCCAGAATCAGAGGAGCAGGGTGGATGTCTATTACTGTCATTCAATTTTGCATGATAATGTATCAAATCAGGCAGATACTTCTGAACAGAGAGAAAATTTAATATGTCAGAGTTGGAGTTATCAGGATGGCTTTATCACATTTCAGAGAAGGTCAACAGTAACCACATTTTCTCCAGCTCTAACTCAGTCAGAATTTAATCGCCTATGAGTTAGTATTCCTGTCTTGAATCTATAAAACTGATGTCTGCTGGAAACCTCCTAACTCAGTTAACATTAACAGAATTTATTTCACATTCCATTATTTGTTATTCCTCATAATTGTCCACGTGCCACACTGGAACATGGCAGTGTTAATTGCATTTGGGCTCAGGCTTTAACAGCTAAATATATATTAGCATATCAATCTCAATTTGTGTGTAACACAATCACAGTCCCAATGGATGTAGATAATAAATTCATTTGCTTACATTATGCTTTAATACTGTTATCATTTGTCAAAATTAGACACTGAAGCTGTACTTATTTTTATATTAGTTTGGACACAGTACTCAACTTTGCTACAAATATTGTTCAAGTTTACTGTTTCAAATCAAAGCTGTAAACTTTGTCACATTTTTGTTTTCTAAAAGTAACATGGCTTTTTATCACAAAAGCAGTTATATTTTGTTGAAAGATGAACGCAGTTCATACTTGGTAGGGACAGTGCAATGAAAATTTAAATCAGTGCTTAGAACACAGTTGCTTTTCAATTTGATGACTAAGGTCTAAACCAAAATAAAGTACACTGATTCTTTCTCCTGCTTTATTGCTTATGCATCAGACCCTCTATACACAATAGAGGTTATGAATAGTTCTAATTTTTTCCTCCAAACATTCATAAGACTCCTTTCCATCACCTTGCATTGCTTTTTCCATTACGCTGGTGTCCTGGTTTGAGCCAGGATGAAGCCAATTTTTCTTTTCACTGATTTTTTTTTTCCTTCAGTAAGCTTTCTTGTAACTAGCAACACTGTGTTCTGCTAGGCTGATAAGACAGAGGAATGTTTTTCTAACTACTGAGGCTTCAAGGCTGCACCTGCACTCTGCCAGCTCAGACACTATGGGGAGATCTGTGACCCCCCCGTAGGAGGCTGAGTTAGACAGACAGCAAAATTGGCCAAAGATATTCCATTCCATATATCTACGTAAGC
>NW_009953694.1:778340-802364 GCF_000747805.2 Chaetura pelagica | reverse complement strand
CTTCTGTCCATGGCCGGTGTCCAGGGAGGACTCTGTTCATCCATCACTGTCGATCCTCAGGCTTGATCTCTCGTGACCCCCATAACTCTCTGCTTTCTCCAGCAGCAGCTTCAGGATTCCTCGGGACTCTTCCCAGTTCAGGGAAGTGCTGTGGGAGTTGCTGAGGTGGGGGGAGGCGAGAGGCTTTTTACCCATTCCTGAATATATTTGTATATAATTGTATATATTTTCTTGTATGATTCATTAGTGTTTTAATTAAAGCTGTGTAGTTTAGTTTTCAATCCAGCCAAGTCTCTCTCTTTTTCTCTCTCTCCTTCCCTACCTGGGTTGGGGGGAGGGGGGATCGAGAGCATTGTTGTCGGACCTGAGTCAAACTGTGACAGCTGGTGTATATGAGAGATGACAAAATTAAGGACATGAAAGCTTCAACTTTGGAAACTTATCAGAATCAAGCTGTTCATCTCATGCCTACCTCTGCCCCTTCCAGTCTTATTCCTTTACCTCTTCTCACATCCTCCCTCCCTCCTTCCTCTGTTTTCATTCACATTCGTTTCTCCTTTCTCTGTCACATTACACAGAACTGCTCATGGTTCCTTTGCCAGTTCTGTTTTTCCATCCTGCATTGCTATTTAAGCCTCCAAAACACTTCACAATCTGATACTGAGGTGAAAGTGTTGACCACAGACACACAGTTAAAAATCAAAGTGCCCAGTTTACCAGAATAAAAAACTGGGCCATAGATCTTTTTTCTTCTGCACTTACCTTCTTGGAAATGAGTGTTAGGGTTGAGATTAAGAGTAATTTGACACAAACCAAGCAGTTTCCAAGAAAGCCACAAGCAAGTGGGGAATCACACGAATTACCTTCAGCAGATCTTGTTTCAGTTGTAGTTCCCCTTGAGTAGAAGAACAGAGGGCCCCAATAATAATGCTCATATATTCTTCATAGTTGATTACTGATAGCTGCTCCAAGATGCTGAGAGTAGCACTCCTGTAGCACTCGTCATCCAAAAATATCTTGATATATGGCACCATTCCATAGTCCTTCAGAACAACTAGGGACAAATATGATATAATTTGTTACTTAAACTATCCTTTACTAGTAGTTTGCACAGGCAGATTTTCAGTATTGGTGTGAAGTGCCACATTTCCACAATACAGCAGGAAAGGCAAGAAGAGCTGGTTAAGCTAAAGACAACACAAACTGAACAGCACAAGAACAAGTAGGAAGAAAGTGACTGGAGGACCACACTTTCTAATCATCAGAGATTACAGCTTCCCAATACAATAATAATGAAAAGGAAAAGATGCCTTCTTAATTTTCAGCTTAAACATCTCTTTAGTTCATGAAGAGGACAGATACAGTTATATTTGCACCATGTAAGATTGTGCAAACATGATGATTCTAGGATCCAAGAGTGATTGGGTGGATTCTAGTATTCAGAAGAGTTCACTTCTTTATTATTATGTTCCAAAAAATTCCCCACACATAGTCCTCTTAGGTATGCCAGTACTAAACGTATTTACATGCCAGTTACTCAGCATGCATCTGATCCCACCAAGACTTCAAATAATAGCTATAATGGAAGAAAATATGGATGAACAAACAATACACAAAGCTCACACACACAGGGGTTTTTCCCACAATGTAAGTTTGTTTTTTCTATCTAAATGCTTCAGGAATGTCCAGAAAGATGAGAGAAGCAGAGTACTACTCTGATAAGGTTTATTATGCAGGATGAGAATATCATTGCTACGTTTCTTCCTTGTGTAAAATCATTATCCTTACACTTCTAGCTTTTGTTATCCACTTCTCACCAAAGCACAAAAGTTAGAGAATTTGCTGATGCTTCTCAAGAGGCATTGTGGCCACTTGCCACTGAATACCACAAAGGTAATGCAGTCATTTGTTATTTCTTACCAGTGTTCCTCACAGATCCTGCAGTAAGAGCAGCCACCATCTTCAGCATCACAGCATTTAATTCCTTCTCAATGCCTTCTTCCAGATCTGGCAGATGGGTTCCAGCTGTCAGTACAGGAAAAGACATAGTACAATTTATACAAGACATACCATATATATGTCAACTATAGCTAAAATATTCTAAAATAAAAAGGAAAACCAGTTCTTCAGCAAATTCTAGTTTTCTCTCAATTTTTAGTTACAGGCTACTTGAACCCTAACATGGGCAACAAAATACAGACAAGTCTTTGTCTAGTCATCAGGGTCTAGTCTGGGAAACACAGATCTGATGCTATGCTCTGCAGCCCAGATCTCTCACATAACCATAGGCAATACTGGTAATAGTGTGCTTCTACTTCCCAAATGATGTAGAGTTACCTGTTTAGTGATACCTGGTAGGAACACATACAAAATAATATTACAGATTATGACCTATGAAGTGGTAAAATATTATAGCAAGATGAAGTACTTAAATACCTAAACTGAAAGTGAAGAGCAGAAACCCCTGCATGTTCAAAGGCAAACATTTCCAGGGTCACACAATAGGTTACTTATGGATCTAAAATTAAAAGTTTTATGGCTAAATTTCTGGAAACAAAAAGAGGGAAGTAATGATAACTGCACACAGGGCTTTCCCATCTGTGTGTCTAAACTTACAAAACAAATAGTCATTCAGTTGCTCATGCTATAAGATTTAGATTGCAAAGTGATCTAAAACAACTTAATTAATGCAAAGACTAGAAAGTCCCCATGTAGCAGTCCATAAGCAGAAAAAATGTTTTCAAGAACCTCAGCATTTTTTTCATCATCCTTATCTAACTCCTCTAGTACAAAACTCTAGGTTTCCAATATCAAGAATCTAACTGTCCTTGCAGGTAATGGATGTCTGCACTCCAGAACTTCTGTTGCAATTCGTATTTCTTCTGTTGCTTGGAATAAATGTCTGTAAAAAATTCAATTCTGCTTGCTGCATCAGAAGTTACACCTAGTACTTTGGGTCCCTCTTCCTTTACTAAACCATTAATGCACTGAAATGTAAAGGCATTTCCCAATTCAGAAAGCACAAAAAAATGTTATCATGCGTTTTTACTTCTTTAAAACAACAGTTACAAACTTACAGATAGATCTGTCCCTTAAGTCATCTGTACCCCACAGTTACCACACTAGGACTATAATCTTCCCTTTTTTTCGTAATAGGAGATGACTATACTAAATGAAAATGGCTGGTAGTAATTGTGGGTAACATATAGCCAAAACTCAGGAAGCTGCTGTCTATCAACAGTCCTAAGGATTAAGTGTTATTTTCAGAGGAACTAAGCACTGTATAAAACTCACTCTCTTCTCCACTCTTGAGCTCGCATGTGAGAGAACCACAAATTAGGATCAGTTTAAAAGAATGAGCTGAATGGTACCCTCAAGAATAATTCATTGCCTACTGATGAAGAATAGCCCAGAGCTGTTTAGGCTAGTGAATAGGACAATGCACAGCTAACATTTCAGAAAGGACCCAGCTTAGTATGTCATAAATTTAGGCCAGTTGGTTTGCAGACAAAACCTAGCTATTCAGCATATAAAACTTATAGACTGTAGAGATTCATTCCTATGGATCTCCATACTTCAACAGTCACTGTGAATGACATTAAGTTGTACCTGATTTCCTCAGGATTTTGGCTTGCTTCCTCAGAACTGCCAGCAGCAGGCCTAGGAGTCCAGAGTCACGAAATATGTCGCTGAATAACATGTCCTTCTTGGTCATGCTGAGAAGGCACCGGAGAGCTGTTAAGGTGCAGAATGGCACTATGTTCTCCTTTATCAAATACTGAACCTTCTTCAAAATTTCATGAGGGACATAGGACAGTTCTAGCACTATGGACTCCACCAGTCTGAAGAACTGGACTTGGACTGCAGGTGGTTTGAAATGGATTATGTCAGTAAACTGGCTGATAGGTTGTAGTGTCCATTCCAGAAGAAAGAAGTTCATTGTGTCCCAGGCCCATATGGTACTAATTGCTGCCAAGATTCTTCCACACAGGTGCTGATCATTACTTTTCTGGAAAATGCATTGCAACACCTGAAAAGCCTGGAGGTTTTTCACTGTCATTCCTGTGAGATGAAACCAGGTGAAATCACTTTTACATCAATGCTATTTAAGACTGCAAGCACCACAACTATAATGCTAAATCATGTCTGCGAGGGGAAATAGGAGTCACAGCCTCAGGGGTTATGACTGGGAGGCATGTTCTTAACCTCAGATCAGACCCTACAACTGACATGATTAGTCCAGCTTGGTGTAGGTAGCATTCGGGTTCCTGCAGTGTAAGGCACATATGTCCTGATCTATCACTTCCACCATCTTAAGGCACGTAATGAATAGAGCTTCATTTTTCTATGACTCGCCTACATAGCCATATATATTTATACTGTACCAGAAGATCGTGTCTGTTCAAAATCAAAGTGCGGTAATTGCGGGTGTAAAATATTGCCAGAAACTTTCAGTTCAGTTTTTCCACAGGTTGTAAGGCAAGTCAGAATGTCCAAGATCTCACCCAGATAGGGGTCTCCTTCATTTTGCTGCAGCCCCTGACATCTAGGAACAAAACAGGAAAATAATTTATTTATGCTTTAGTAATACAAACATTTTAGATATATCACAAAGTACTAAGCACACAGAAGCTACCCATTTTACTGCCTTCTCCTCCTCTGTCTATTTTACTGTCTTTTGTCTTGTTTCTATGACTTGTTCAGCCATCTTAGAAACAGTAACTGCACACCACAGTGGCACATTCTGAATCAGAACAAAACTCACAAACTGAAGAAGAAAAGTGAAGTGACACTGAAAGAAGAAGAAAAGGAAGATAAATATAGGAGTTTAGTCCAGTTATATGTACGTGTGTATATATATATATATATAAGTATTTATTTCCAAAAGAATACTCATTTTGGGAAGTAAAAATTTATTTTTTTGAGACAGATCAAACAATTTAAACCGACACTTCATATTAAAAGGTAGGCATATGATTGGCAAGGTAAGAGACAAAAATCTCAGCCCTTAGGAAAGGAAAAATATTGTCTTGCCTAACTTTTTGAATGAAACAAAGATGGAATGTCTCTACTATGTAAGAAAATAGTTTGAACTGTAAACCCAGTTTTTCTTTCTCAGAAGAAAACAAAAATATATTCTGCTTTAATCTAAACAACAAAAAAAAACCCCAAACAAACAAATAAAAAAAAGGGCTGCATCAAAAGAAGTGTGGCCAGCAGGGCCAGGGAGGTGATTCTGCTCCTCTACTCTGCTCTGGTGAAGCCACACCTGGAATACTGTGTACAGCTCTGGAGCCCTCAGCACACGAAAGACATGGAGCTGTTGGAGATAGTCCAGAGAAGAGCCACAAAGATGATCAAAGGGCTGAAGCACCTCTGCTATGAAGACAGAGTGAGAGAGCTGGGGTTCTTCAGCCTAGAGAAGAGAAGGCTCCAGGGAGACCTTATAGTGGCCTTCCAGTACCTGAAGGGGGCCTACAGGAAAGCTGGGGAGGGGCTTTTCACCACAGAGGGCAGTTGATAGGACAAGGGGTAATGGTTTTAAAATGAAAGAGGGCAGATTTAGGTTAGGCATCAGGAAGAAAATCTGTACTGTGAGGGTAATAAGGCACTGGAATAGGTTGCTCAGGAAGGTTGTGGAAACTCCCTCCCTGGAGGTGTTTAAAGCCAGGTTAGATGAGGCTTTGTGCAGTCTGGTCTAGTGGGAGATGTCCATGCCCATAGCAGGGAGGTTGGAACCTGATGATCTTTAAGGTATCTTCCAACCTTAAACATTCTATGATACTGTGCTGGGAAGGAAGACCAATTTGAAGCCCTGAGCACCGCTTTATGCTATTTCTGTCTTCCCAGCCTAATTAGATCAGTTAAAAAAGATGGGGGCAGTCATAGCCCTTACTGATAAAGATCAGGTGTTTCTGCCATTATATGTATAAATTTAATGAGAATGATACATCTCAACACAGCTTATTTATAAGGGAAAACTAGACAATCTATGGTAACTAAAGAAAACACTGCCAGAATAGACATTTTACAATTGTAGGTTATTAATTTTGTGCCGTCCAAAAATAATCAGAAAATATCTGCACCTATGAGTATTTTTGGATTCATGATTCAAATTACAATCCTCTAGATGCAAAATAAAAAATATACCACCCTCAGTCTAAAGTACTGGTCAAGGATCAAAGCTCTTAAAAGCATCGGAGAAGTACAAGAAAAGGCAAAGCCAGAATGGGAACAAAAATAGATTGGGAAGTTCTGCAAATGCTCTCTTCATATGATATTAAAGAAAACCAGAACAAAGTTCCTAAGTAATTCTGGGGAAGTGGTATAATGTACTGTTCAGTTGTAGCAAACTCAGAGCCTGGTTAGAAAATGCAAGACAAGGAAAGTAAAAGATTCTACTTTGTACCTGTGATTACAATAACTAGTGGGGATTTTTCCTGATATCTTCATATTCATCTCAGTTCTGAAGAACACAACCGTTTCAGCTGTAAGTTTGTTGTGGTATTTTCTGCACAGCAAGATAACCTTTCTCTCCCTAGATGACTGCTATCCTGGATCAAGAGCTCCCTTTAAGTAACACAAATGTTTCTGACCTACGTACCCTCTAACACTGATGAAGCATCTTTGTCTTTTACTTGATAAGTCCCTATCCCACTTGTAGACTAACTTCTCCTACTGTTAATTTCCATATGGCTTCAGTAGAAGTCATGTTTCCTAAAACAGCAACGAAAGACGTGGTATCAGGGTTTTTATTGCTGGCTTTGCATCCACACAAGATTACTTACATAATTAGCATTTTAATGCAGACCACTATGTGTTCTGAAAATGAAGTTTTATCATCTTCTAGAAGCGCACTAAGAAACTCTACTTACCCGAGTAAAATTCTTAGCAGGAGTTGGTAGCCATCATTGTTTTCAAACTCTGATAATAAAGCTGATGATATTGGATAGGAATCTTTCACAAAGCACAAGACAATACTAGCAGCTTCACAGACCTCACAAGCAGGTAGGTTGTCAGCCAGTTTGAAGAGATTCTGAACAGCTATTTTAATGCAATCCACAGCTGCAGGAAAAAAGATATAGCATGTATTTAAAAATTAACAGTCAAACAAATTTGAATTGCTAACAAAAATGGAAAAATAAGTTTGAAAATTTATTTCCCAGTAAACAAGGAGTCAGATAACTCTTTATCTGGAAAGAAGGACAAGAGGATATCTGAACATTACACTCATCTAAAAACCTGATTCAGTGTCAAGAGTATAATCCTCCAGCCCACTCACCAAAATTCACATCCAGTGAACCCAGCTGAGTACAAGGTAAGTGGAGGCTCACATATCTAATTGTCTTGTACCAAGTCAATCACATAGTCTGTGCTCAGTTTAGAGATTATTTCAATAAGGTATATGTAATGGGGTATACACATTTCACTCTGAGTAATGAAGCCTGGGTCCTTTTGTCTAATCTGATGGCCAGTCCTTCCAGGACAGTTTAAAAATGTCTAAACAGTTCAGTAGTCTTAGAACTAGTATTCCTCATTCTTTTAATCTCACACAGGAAGTAAAATTTTTATTTAAAAAAAAATGAAAGTACCTATGTGTAGTTACTGGCAGTGACCTCAACCTTGTATTTAGAGTGTGCATGAGCCTTAAGCTCACACATTCAGTCACTCAACTTAAAAAACCCCTTAATATACCTTGTCCTTGCCTAGATTAGTGTAATCAGGTGGGACTGCCTCTTGCCTGTAATTTCACTTTTTTGTCTAGAAGAAACCTCAGTTTCCAGTTGGCTGTCAGTACTTGATAAAGTTCCTGTCTAGACAGTCAAGAGCCCATGCTTTGCAGCTGACTGACTACCAGGGGATGTAGAGATTAAAATATCAGAGAGTCTCTTTTTGAGAATTCATTCTCTGTGGACCTATGATGAAAAGCAAAGCAAAGCCAAGTTACTAAACCAAACCTTGTAGGTACACAATGCTGTTTTTCGTCTGAGCCTTTGAAATTGTTCTCAACACATGTCCTGTAGGTGCTTTCCATGAATGGCTACACTGGTCCCAGAGAGAAGCAGTTGCTATAATTAATGACTGAAGCTTATCAGCTGCCAGAAGTTCCTCTACCGCTTGTTCCTCTCTGTACATGTTAAGCATTACCTGAAAATCAAGCATGAGGTACAATAAACACCTCTACAAATATCTGGGAAATGGAGAAAAATTCACTGGGGTGGGGGCAGGATGTCAGAGTATTATAGTTTGAAAGTAATGCCAGGAAAAATGATGCAGTGAAATGAACAACTAAAACTACAACTAGGATATTCTTATTGGATTTTTTTTCCCCACTTACAAAGTTATGTTATATTGTTTAACAAAAAAACAAGAGATATAGTGGCATCTTCTTAGATTATTTTATACTGCTCCAGATGCTTGTTCAGAAAGTAATGCCAGGAAAAATGATGCAGTGAAATGAACAACTAAAACTACAACTAGGATATTCTTATTGGATTTTTTTTCCCCACTTACAAAGTTATGTTATATTGTTTAACAAAAAAACAAGAGATATAGTGGCATCTTCTTAGATTATTTTATACTGCTCCAGATGCTTGTTCAATGGTTTTCAGTCCAAAGTTACTCCTTTTTTTTTTTCAGTAGTTTGAATCAATCACTGATTGCTAAAAAGGTGAAAGCCTAAGTGAATATTTGAATACTCAGGGCAAATGAACTCCCAGAAGAGCATCTCACCTTAACAAGCATTTCCTGAGTTTGAGTGTCATCCTCACTTGTCTCTCCATCCTCACTTGTTTTCTTCAGAGGAAATGTAAAGAAAAGGTACAGGCACTGCATCAGAGCAGCTGGAAGGCCAGATCCAATGATGTTCCACAGAGTTCTCTGAGTAAGGAACAAAATAAATCAGTCCCTCTAGAAGGCGACTGTGGTTTCCTTGTGTTTCTACACACTGAGTTTAGTCATGACAGATGAAAGAGCTACTTGAGCATTTTATCCTTACAAGTGCTTTGAGGGGCACATAAGCACGGCAATTATAGCACAGCTGCACAAATCACTTTGGAGAAGTAAACACCGACCATGTGTTGCCATAGTTGTTCCCAGGACTACCTACTCCAGTTGAATTATAGCTTGACAGAGATATTTACTACGTCCTGCATAAGGAGACGTACAGCCAGTGAAGCACACAACCTGCAAAGTAGCTAGCAGCTAAGATAGCGGTAAGTGTAGGGGCAGACAGTGCCCCCTTTCTCATTAGTTCACAGGACACCCTGCAGTTATAGAGGCCTGGCATGTTAAAAACATGATTTCCTCATTCCCTGCAGCAATTCAGCTACAGTGCCTTTGCTTTTGTAATATATTGAATACCTGCACACCCACTTCTAATTTTAGCTTTTATAAATGCAAGAGGTGCTGTTTCTCCACTATCTTTCTCAACACTTAGTGTCTTACCATCTTTATTATGGTTGTGTACAATGTACAGCAGAGTCCCAGTGTCTGCTTGGCATGCAATAATCAAAACAAAAATCAGCAGCATATCAAACAGAGGGTTTGCAAGTGTGTGCTACAAAAAATAGCAACATCCTAAATCCCTGAAAAAACCTCATGAGGAATTTCATGCAGTGACTAAATATAATTTTATAGAGCTCCTTATGACACAAAACATGTCCACTAGAAGCTGACAGTAAGACTATATTTTAGTGTATCTAAATAGGGATAAAACAAACTGCTCAGATCAATGTCAGGGATAAATGCACCCCTGGTGACTGTCAGGATGCTGTACTGCTGATGCCAGTTTGCCTTCAGGATGGCTGTACAAGTGAAATGCTTTGAAATGCTTCAAAATGAGAGGCTGGCAGTTCGGAAAATCCAATCACTGCATTATCAGACAGGTCCTTACTAGTCCTCTGTTTGATATATAAGACGGAGTGACAAAGAAAGGCTGAAGAGCAGTGACACACAATGGGGTGAGGTTGGGGGGAAGACAATTCAGAGGAACACAAAAAAACATCTGCCTGATGATTAAAACAAAAAGAGTATCTGAAAGCATAGTGCACCTACTTCCCTCTTTTAGAAAAGCCTAGACATGTTGAAGCACAGAGCACTGGGGATAACACAAACATTAGGAGACTTAGATGTTCCACTGTTCGGATGGCTACCAAGCTTCGATGAAATAAAAAAGAAATTAAAACAAGCAAAAAAAAATATAATTATCTTACCAGGTCAGTCTGTGAGAGCAGATACACGGATTTCAGGAGCAAATAGCCATCTTCTGCTTCTCCTTTCTGCTGTAACAATTGTCCCAAAGCCAGACGAGCTTCCTCTGTTACCACAACAACATTAAACTTTAAATCTTTAATGAAGATGAAAATACTGCATTGGTCTTTTCTTAACAAAACAGCAGTTGCAGGAGTCCACTGAAGTTAACATAGGACATAAAAGGATTTTGATCCAGACTCACGTCAGTTCATGGAAATTACATGTTTCAAACTGACAAGCTTCATTGGGTATACCAGCTAAATTAATCAAGTCTGCTAGGAGACCAGTGTGAAGGATGTACAAAAGCGACCAGGAAAGCCATGCGTGGCTAGCAGTACTTTTCTCATTAAAGGATGCTTGTCAGAATAGTGTGTAACCTACTATTTTACTGCATAGCTGCAGTATCATTCATTTCCAGCTACAGAAGTTCCACATGCAAGGTCAGCACAGCATACAAGGCCAGATCTTCAGTGCAATCATCCAAAACCAATACTAGGTCACACCTACTAAAAGATCTGGCTTGCTACATTTAGGAATTTCATGTTTTCCCGATGGTAAGAACAGAGAACAGGTAAATGACAACACATTACCAGCATAAGTGAATCCAGTGGCTATGGTATGAAATAATTACCTGCAGGCTTGCCATTGATGTTCCTCTTAATTTCTTTTGTCAGAAGCTTGGAAACCTCACTGGCTAACAGCTGAATGTTGGGGAATACAATTACTCCAACAGATTCTTCCCAGGCCTGAAATCCAAGTGTAACTGTTAAGTCTTTCTGATACAGCATGTCTTTCGTAGATTGAAAAGTACTAATAAATTAAAAATCCACAATCATAAAGCTAACATTCCCCTGTAAAATTCCCTCCCCAGTCAGTGTAGTTCATTGAAGAACTAGTTGCCAGACAGGCAGGAGCCTGATACTAGATACAGAAGTCAACCTGGAACTACCTTTTGAATCACATAATGCACCTACCAGAAAGCATTTACATTATTTTCCCCATTTAATACAACCAAAACAATACTTGCCTGTGTCACTAATTATTTGTATAAAATGCATGGCAGTGCCTTTCAACACATAACATGAACACCCTGTAGGTATGAAGAGCTTACAGCTACAGCTTGTCCAAGAATTTTTCAGTAGGATTGCAGCCTTCCCCAAAAACTGGTCTCCCTAAAACTAAAGTAAGTCATAAAACCTGAGTTTTAAATTTAATAAAAATTTAAAAATAAAATAAATTTTTATTTTCTTAGTTCAGCAAGCTCTTATTCAGCTACTTAAAGAATGAAATGAGATTGCAACAGCTGCTCTCATGAAGCATTTGCAGCAATTATGTCAAAAAAGAAACCATGGTAATACAGGACTACTGTTCCCAGGTTCACCTGAAATGGTTTTATCCCATAAATTTACAAAAATAACAGAATAAACAAATGTGTAAAATATTTTTTATTTTGGTTTTTTTGTGTTTTTTTTTTACTATTTTTGTTTTTGTTTGTGGCTGTGGATATTTTTGTTGTTTTAATACATCCAGAAATGTTCTGCCTTTCTCTGGTTTGAGAAGAAAGTAAGGCTCATAAAACCAGTATTTCTTGCCAAACAAAATTTATTTCCTGCCAAACAAAATTTATTTCCTCTTAATAATTGTTGCAAAATAAGGAAATAAAAGGGAACATGAGGAAAGGACCTGAAGAATAATAACCAATAATATTCTAGCCTACAAGACAGTGGATGTGATTTTGCAGCAGTATGAGTTGCCCAATCCATTTGCCTATGAGCTTAAAATGTAGCCTCCTATGCCTGGAGTGACCATTCTGCCTGGTTAGGTACAAGACAGCTTACATAATGAGTACAGGTCAGTGCTAATACAGGAAATTAGGTACTTCTAAAATGCTGACATGATGACAGTAAATGTCTACCAGAACAGTACACATTTCCTATGCTATAATAATCACTCCTAAATAAGAAGATACAGTTCTAAATGAATAGCTAGCTGTGGAGAATTTATAGACAAGTTTATAAAAATTTATGAACAAGTTTACAGATTACACACAGAAGAATAGACAAGCAATTCAATGAAAATTGACAAGAGACACAACAGCAAGACTTAATGCTTCTCTGCTTTAAGTCTGACAAGCAGGTTCCCTTAAATGTTTCTTTGCCTAGAGTTCAAAAGCAATAAAAATATGCTCCAGTAGACTAATACTATTGCACCCAAGTGGACTCCAAGAATCAGGTACCATTATTTTTATATAGAACATCTGATACTTGGCAATCAGGCAAGCAACTACACTTTACTTAATTTTTCTGCATTGACCTCTGGAACTGCATTCAACTCTTTTTCTGGGCTACAAAACAGTGAAAAGCAATCACACAGCATGTATCAATAAATTTTCAGTCAATCAACAATACTCAAAGCTCACTTTTCAGACTTTGACCATAACTTATTTTCAGAGACTTTCAGTTGCAGGCACAAGATCCACGAATTCCCCCACTTCTGATGCAGAAGTAAGGGAAGATCTGTAAGAAAATAGAAGCAAGCTGGGCAAATACAGTGACAAGAAATGCACAGACACTTAAGAATACAGGATAATTACCATTAAGCTATGCCCTTTTTCAGAAGAAAGCAGTGATAGATTCCTGCCCCTGGGCCTCAAAAAGGAGCAATCTTTGAACGCTTAAGAAAGGATTGTTTCACTCGCTTTTATGCTAATAGAAAGACCAGGATACATTTTAGAAGTTCAGACCATACACAGCAGAGAGCAGTAATCAAAAGTTCATAACAACGGTATATTTGTGAAAATATTAACTAGTCCAACTCACTACTGACCACGCCACTAATGTTCTGACTTGATTTTGAAAGTGATCTTCCTCTCTAGATCACACTCTTTAAGAACAGAGCTAATAAGTTCCATATTAATCTTTGAGCCTAAAAAAGATCAGTATCCGGAAGAATATAAAATTGACTCCATTCCAGGATGTCTGCCTTCAGGGGAAACTCGAATAAAATTGTATCAATCTAATCTGATTTTCTTTCTTCCTTTTAAGGCTGTTTCTACATGTTTAAGATTCTTCCACAAGTTCCCTGCTTCTGCTGTTGCCATCTGTCCTTCCTATTCCATGCTTCATAAAGAGATGCCTGCTCAAAAGTCAGCCATGTAACAGAACATTCTGATACTTCCTGAGGCACCAAGAGGGAAGATTCAGAGGGCACATTAAAATGACTCCCAGTCTAGGCTTGAATCACAAGCAGATGGCTAACATTTTCCTCCTACACCTTGTCCTTCTACATCAAGGAATATATCAGTGAGTAACAAGCCTCCACAACCTAGATGGCTCCTGGTTAGTGCTCTCTCTCTCCAGACAACTGAGCAAGAGCTAGAGCACTCAAAGACAAAAAGACAGAGATGCAGTGGCATCTACATGATCAAAAAAGGAAAGGAAAAGCAAGAGATGAAAATTTCCCAAGGAGGAAGAGGACTTATGCAGAGTTCCCTGTAATACAAGAGGAAGCAAGGTCGTTTCTGTAAGAACCTTCTAAGATGTACAAATCAGACAGATATGTTCCCCTAAACTGGTCCAGGGACTTGGCACAAAGCAGAAGGCTGGTACATGATGGGAGTAAAAGTCATATGGAGAATTACATGATGACTCAAATGACTCTGGCTAGCGGGCCAGATTCTCCACAGTGCACTCTTAAATCAATTATGTGAGACCAAAATGCTCTATCCGCATATAGAAGCCTAAATGCCTACAAAGCTACTGCAAAGCTCTACTGATACATCTAAGAAAACTGAAGGGAAAGAATATCTTTGGGGGAAAGCAAGTGTTAAGCTAATGAGAAATTCACGTCTCCAATTTAAATATATTCTGTAGCCAAAATATCCTTTAAGGATCTAAAATCCCCTCTTTACAAGCACTACTGCAATTCAGGAAATAACTTTTGACAACTCTAAAGCACGTGCAGTTCAGTCCTACAGAAAGGAAACTCATGATGGGTATGCATAACCACAACATTGCCAGTCCCTTAGCAATACACAGCTTGCTTCCTGGGTTATAGCTGTCCTTTGATCCACTGGTACTAAAGTTTATTTCTCATGTGTCATGATAAATAAGCCATTTCCTTCTTTGCTGTCCAGTTTTTAATTCTGAAGACTTAGCTTTCAACACCTTTTTTTTGGTAACAACTTCTTCAGTCCTTTGAAAATTACACTCCAACAAATGACCTTTGCATGGAAGGCATTCTTGCTATTCATACTCAGTTGATGATCAGCAAATCTAAAATTGTTTTATATAATCTCATCACATCAAGACTTAGTTCACATTCACTACGTTGTCTCAAAAAACCAAAGCTACAACAAAACTCAGAAAACTTGAGAACTGGGAATTTAAATTTCATTGTAAATTTGAGGCAGAAAACCTCAGCAGAATCTCACAAAAATCTGCAATACTTTGCTTACAAGGGGAGGAGGAGCAGTTCAGAGACACTATCTTCAACAGCAAAGCCCATCCTTGTTGGAATGAATTTACAACCTCAAAGCATTAAAGATGTATGTCTTCCATGGAGTCTCAAGAGGACAGAAGATAGCTGGTCTGAAAATGACTAGGAAAAGCAGAGTAGATGGCTCCTGATCCAAGCAAAATAGATTGTGTCTTGTTGCTGTGCTGTCTTAGAAAAAGAACAGTGACCTGTTCACAGGGTAGTCACTTTGAAACATGCCTGTTTCATCAACATATTCCTTAACTCTAAGAATAAAATTTAGCCATTCATTAAAGTAAAGCAGTGCTCCCCATACACTTTTCTCATGGTAACATACAAGGTTAGTTAGATTAAATGAGGAAAAGTAACTGTTTCCTCAAGCTTCCAATGCAGTGTAAGTAATTATCACCTCAAGAAAGGGATCACACTCTAATTAACTCCACTGGCAGTTAGGGTGACCACTGAACAGAGCAACAGAAACTCTGCATCAAAGGCAATGAGGAGAACAAACCTTTAGGAAGAAGGGAAGGAAGTCCAGAAGCCTTCTCTGTTGTTCCTCTGGGATGAGAAATGGAGCCACCTGCTCATATTCTACAAACTGTCTGCCTAGAGTCTCCCACTGGAGGGTATGGCTCTGGGGTGCCTTATCCTCGATGCGTGCAGGCTCTCCTGGCAGTTCTGCATTGTCTGCATCATGAGGGCTTAGCTCTTGTTGTCCTGCTTGGCCAGATGAATCCTCCAGCTGCCACATGATTTCAGCTGCTTTGTCCATGCTGAAATGAGATCTGAAGTTAAAGGTAACTATTATTTACAATTAGCATAATCTCTAACCAGTCAAAAGTCTCATGAAATTAGAGACTGACAGTTTTAACAATTGGAGCTGGAGAGTTTAGAAGTATGGAAACACTGGCAGCCAATGACTTTCCAATTCTGATGACAAAGTGCTCTGCTCCTGGACAAGAGCATTACCACCTTGCAACCACAAAAACAAGCTCTCATTCATGATCTGTGTGCCTGTGCTACAGAACTCATCTGAGCTTTAGCAGAACAAACTAGTAAACCATGTAGGAAATCTTGAGTTCCAGACCTGCATTTGCCACTGAGCCAGATCCTCTCCCTAAACTTCAGTCACCCCAAGTGTAAAACAAATCATAGCTAACACCATCATCAGATCTGCAACAGAAAAGTACGACCCAAAAGCCATGATATTAATTGAGTATACATATTTCACTGACTGTAGATCCTAAACTAAGCTGCACATCTCCAATGCATTTTTCATCTAGGGTGGGGTTGAAGGTCTAGCTAGAAAAGGAGCTGTGTAGAAAAGCCAAGCATTCCCCACATGGGTGTGCTGGTTCAAACAGGCAGCAACATTCAGCTCTTCCATATTGCAGAGGTACAGCTCTGTACAAGAGGTAGATACTTCACTACAGCATCACAACATAGTCTGCCAATCTGAAATGGTATGCCTCAGTGAAGGAGCAAGGTGCTTCTACTGCTAGAATTTCCATCAAATTGAACCTGCAATGGGTCCATCTGGCACTATAGGTAGAGGAATCCCTCTGGTACCCTCACCTTAACCCCAAGTCCTCTCATCTACTTTGCAGCCCAGTTTTCAGCCATAGTCCTCTGGGAGGTCATTGACAGAGCCTTGAACCCACAGCAACCCTACTTTGCCACAGCCTTCTGTGAGCACACCTGCTACTCAGAGTCTACATAATGACAGTACTTACACAAATAGAAACTGGGCTTCTCCACTTTCCATCAAAATCAGCCATATGCTTATTGGTGTCTATGACATCATCTGACTACTGAAAATAGGAAACACAGATTATAATAGTGTGGACAGGCAGCTGGGGAGTTGTCACCAACATGAATGTACCTCCTTGCTTTACTTATCAAAAATAGCTTATTTTAGGAGCCTAGAAGAATTTTTAAATCATTACACCCCCTTGAAGATAAACAACAATGTACCTCCATTTCTAAAGAAAGAGGTCCCTTCTTTACAGTAACTTTTGTCATTCTAGCTTGTCAATAAAAAAATATTATAACTCATGATTTCTTATCCATAGGTAAATCTGTAATGTTTAGAATAACCTCTTTTTGAAGACATACATAATAAAAACAAATGTGGTGGTAGAGAAACAGTTTTGAATTCCTGCAGATTTGCTGAGCTGTGAATTCAGAAAAGGTAAACCTCTGAAAGAGGGAATTTAAAAGCATTTTAAAATGCAACATTTAGATAAAACAAATAAACAAATAAATAAGTGGTTATAATAGAAAAATAAAAATAAAACAAAATATGGGATAATCTGAAATATTCTCTTCCATTTTTTTAAATTTGAACAACAGAAGCTGTTACCTGTCCTACCTTACTCCTAAACACTGAAACCCAGAAAGAAAAAACAAGGGACAAAAAAACCAAACCATTTTACACTCCTACAAAATTACACATATTTATATTTCAAAGAATCATTGCATTCTAATTATTCACAGTACTGCTATGACTTTTCACTCTACTTTGAATTTCTTCCCCTTAATAGCAAGTCTCCTTGCTTTCTCTTTTAATGTAGCAATACTACAGAATCTAAAAGAAGAAAGGTAAAGAAAGAGAGAAAGAAGGATAGACTGAGAGTGAAAAGCCTGACAACTGTGTAACAAACAAGAACATAGTAGAAAAAAAATGTATTGTACTGAAGCTGAAAATTCTTTTTGAAAAATGTCAGAAGACCAGGTAGATTATTAAGCAATACAGTAAGATAATTATTTGTTTGCCTTGTTTGTACAATATTAACTACCTAATTTGTAAGGCATGGTGATAGAATTTAAATGCTAATAAAATCTTAACTGAGCTGATGTAATCACAACAAAACAGATTTTATATGAGTACATATCCTGTGTGGAAGGAACAAAATACCCAGCAGGACCAGAACCCTGGACTTCCACAGGGCAAACTTTGGTCTCCTCAATCATCTATTAAGGGAAATCCCATGGGACAGGGTGCTAGAAAATAAAGGAGCTCAAGATAGCTGGTCAACATTCAAGGACCACTTCTTGCAAGCACAGGATCAGAGTGTCCCAATGGTTAGGAAATCTAGTAAGGGTGCTAGGAGACCTGCATGGTTAAAGAAGGAACTACTGGGCAAACTTAAGTGGAAAAGGAAAATCTATAGATCATGGAAGGAGGGGCTGGTCACTTGGGAGGAATATAGGACTGTTGTCAGAGGATGTAGGGAGGCAATTAGGAAAGCTAAGGCCTCCTTGGAACTTAACCTTGCAAGTCAGGTTAAGGATAATAGAAAGGGCTTTTTCAAGTACATAGCTAGCAAAACTAGCAATAGAGGCAATATTGGCCCATTGAGGAATGAGGTGGGAGCCCTGGTGACAGAGGATATAAAGAAGGCAGAGGTGCTGAATGCCTTCTTTGCCTCTGTCTTCACTCCTGCAGGGTCTCCCTATGAGCCCCAGATTCATATAGCCCCAGAAGAAGTCAAGATAGAGGAAGAGTTTGACATGGTAGATGAGGATTGGGTTAGGGATCAGTTGAGTAATCTGGACATCCATAAATCAATGGGTCCAGATGGAATGCACCCAAGGGTGCTGAGGGAGCTGGCGGAGGTCATTGCTAGGCCACTCTCCATCATCTTCAGTAAATCATGGGCAACAGGTGAGGTGCCTGAGGACTGGAGGATAGCAAATGTCACTCCAGTCTACAAGAAGGGCAAGAAGGAGGACCCGGGTAACTATAGACCGGTCAGCCTCACCTCCATCCCTGGAAAGGTGATGGAACAACTTGTTCTTGTGACTATCTCCAGGCACATCAAGGACATGGGGGTCATCAAGAGCAGTCAGCATGGTTTTATCAAGGGTAAATCATGTTTGACTAACCTCATAGCCTTCTATGAGGAAATTACTAGGTGGATAGATGATGGTAGAGCGGTAGATGTGGTTTATCTTGATTTCAGTAAAGCATTTGACACCGTCTCCCACAGCATCCTTGTGGATAAGTTGATCAGGTATGGGTTTGGTGACCAGGAAGTGAGGTGGATTAGGAACTGGTTGAAAGGAAGGAGTCAGAGAGTTGTAGTCAATGGGGTAGAATCTGGTTGGAGGTGTGTTACTAGTGGAGTCCCACAAGGGTCGGTGCTGGGACCGGTGTTGTTCAACATCTTCATCAACGACCTGGATGAGGGTATAGAATGTACCCTCAGCAAGTTTGCTGATGACACTAAGCTGGGAGGAGTGGCTGACACACCAGAAGGCTGTGCTGCCATTCAGAGAGACTTAGATAGGTTGGTGAGTTGGGCGGGGAGAAACATGATGAAATTCAACAAGGGGAAGTGCAGAGTTTTACATTTGGGGAAGAACAACACCATGTCCCAGTACAGGTTGGGGGCTGAACTGCTGGAGAGTAGTGTAGGTGAAAGAGACCTGGGGGTCCTGGTAGACAGGAGGATGACCATGAGCCAGCAATGTGCCCTTGTGGCCAAGAAGGCCAATGGCATCCTGGGGTGTATTAGAAAGGGTGTGGTTAGTAGGTCAAGAGAGGTTCTCCTCCCCCTCTATTCTGCATTGGTGAGGCCACATCTGGAGTATTGTGTCCAGTTCTGGGCCCCTCAGTTCAAAAAGGACAGGGAACTGCTCGAGAGAGTCCAGCGCAGAGCTACGAAGATGATTAGGGGAGTGGAACATCTCCCTTATGAGGAAAGGCTGAGGGAGCTGGGTCTCTTTAGCTTGGAGAAAAGGAGACTGAGGGGTGACCTCATCAATGTTTACAAATATGTAAGGGGTGAGTGTCAGGGGGATGGAGTTAGGCTTTTCTCAGTGATGACCAGTGATAGGACAAGGGGTAATGGGTGTAAATTGGAGCATAGGAGGTTCAAGGTGAATATCCGAAAAAATTTTTTTACTGTAAGAGTGACAGAGCACTGGAACAGACTGCCCAGGGAGGTTGTGGAGTCTCCCTCACTGGAGACATTCAAAACCCACCTGGATGAGTTCCTGTGTGATGTACTCTAGGTGACCCTGCTCTGACAGGGGGGTTGGACTAGATGATCTCTTGAGGTCCCTTCCAGCCCCTAAGATTCTATGATTCTATGATTCTATGATTCTCCCTGAACTCCCTCTGCCTTTCTTAAATTATCTACACCTATCAGTTCTATGTCTAACGATCATACTTGACATATTTAATCAGGCAAACTTAAAAACACCACCAAAAATAGTTACACTTTGATGCCACTCTATCTTCTCCAATATGAGGATCACAATTAATGAAAACAAGTTGCAAAATTCAATATCTTACACATCTTTGCAATTTAACCTTAAATTCTACAGAGAATTTACCATCTTTTGCTAAGTTCTGTCATTGCACCCAGCCTAACCTGGCTGGCACCTTGAAATATAAACAGACAAAAAATACAAATAACATAGGGGTTTTAAAATTATTGTCAGCTTAGAGAAGATAAGACATGTCTCTACTTTTTCAGCAATATAAATATGATTTCAGCTTGTTTCAAGAAGGTATGACACTACTACAACCAAATGAATTGCATTCATTTACACTAGGACTTCATTTGTCCAAGCATATTTTTACTTTACATCTATGTTGAACAAGGCATTTCTGCAGTACAACCTCACAAAACATTGACTCAGTTTCAAATTATTATCTGCATTTCTCTTAATTTTTATTTGAAAGACATCTCCACAAAGTCAAAAAATATCTATGAAACTGACTTAGTCTCTCTCCCTTATGTTCCCACTCTTCACTTTTTCAGTTTTGAAATGTAGCTTCTAAATATCTAATGGGAAACAGTTACTTCTCAGAGTTGCATATATCCCCACTGCAGTGAAGATAGACACAAAGACACTGGGTTTACGTGCTTTAGAATGCTTCTGGTCAGTCATGGATAATATAGCTGTAGCAAACTCATAGAAACAAAATCAGGGCAACTCTGATCATCTCAAAATCATAGCTCATTAGAGAAGGGCATGCAGTTAAATCAAATCTCAAAAGTCTCCACTAGCAGCATTAGCAACAGATACACCCCTTACATCTGAAATTCTATTATCCCTAGATTAATGGTCACAAGCCAATGACTGATCCCTTTTCCTCTTTGGACTGCACTTCAGAGTGAACTTTGACTGAAACTGCTGCTGTTTGAAAATGATCCTACAACAAAAAAAAAGCAGTTGCAGATAATACCGCAGTTTCCTCCAACAGTTAACAGTCCATTCCCTTTGCATTCACAGCAAATCTCAACATACCTGGGCTCCTAAATTCAGCAGCTCCTGTTGCAGTTAATAGCCACATCCAGAGAAGTGAGCGTCACTGCTTCTCATCTACTAGATATCTTGCTGTATGCAGCAGCTTCCACTCTGCTCTTTAAACTTCCCACTATGAATAACCTGATTAACTGCTGCCCTTATTTCCTGAGGAAAGCAGAAGTGAAGAGCAAAGGAACCACATGCTCAGGCCCCACCAAGCTCCCACAGCAACTTAGAACAATTCAGCCAATGCACAAACCTGGCAGGCATTGCATGCTTCTCTCTGGGTCAAGAGTAATCAATTATCTTTCCCCCATACCATATTCATAAAGAAAAGGTGCTTGTCTGTCTGTGTCTGCAGTTTCATTTTGTTTTTAAATATAAGATTTACCAAAACACTACAGGAACACAGTACCACAAACTCATGCTCTTTGTGCAACCTGTGCCTGAAAGACAGGCAACACTCAGAAATTTTCTTCAAATGCAGTACTCTTACATTAAAAACATTTGAATGCTGATGTGAATATTAAGTCCTTGACCTCTCTACTAAAATTGTCAAGGCAGCTACTCAGATCAAGAGGCAAAAAATTGTAAAATCACTGACAACATAAATGAGCCTAGATCAGCTGCAAGGTTGGTGAAGACTACTTCCCAGTTGCCTAGCTGGTTTGTTTTTTTTCATTCTCCCTAATAACACATCCAAAGGCTTTATAATTAGTTTTTAAGAGGAGGTTGAGTTTAGACATTTTTACATAGGAAATTCAAGTGTTTCCTAAACTGCTTCTCCCCAAAATTTTTATGGCAACCTTGAGAATCAATGGGATCACGGCCTTACAGTGACTGAAACCTGAGGGGATTTTACCCTAGGTGGTTAAAGCCATCTGTTTTCTGCTAACATCTACTTCACCCAAATGCCTAAAAAAGTATTCCGGAGGAAAACCTTCTCTTCCAGCTAAGCTAGGGCAGTATCCAGACTGGAGACTCCTGATGTTTCTGAAGTAGAAGCACCAAGAGACTGATTTCACTGTTAATAGGGCTGATTAGTAAGACAGGACAGTGATTGCCTGTACACCGCAGGGATGTCTCTCAATGCCGGGATGTTTCTGGCATAGAACAGTCCCAGAGGATTGTTCTCATTCCTTACCATGGAAGTGTATTTCTTGAAAGCAAGGTCAGCAATACAGGCAGCAGAAAAATCATTGGTTATTTAAGCTCTTTACAGATTTATGCCAGGAATTAAGCAGATCCGTAGCTTTGCTGCAAACAAAAATATATCTTAGACCTCAGGGGACTTGCTCCAGTTCAGTCTGTACAGACAACAGCTTTAAGGTGAGTAGGTTTTAGAAAGCATTAGCTAAACTAAGTATATACAGGGTGTTTTCCAGGCAGGTGCAAGGTCACAGTCTGAGCTACCAAATGAACTTCACACTTGGCCACTCTAGTGAAATCCACCAAGACATACTCAGTGTCAGTGCTATGTGACAGAGCTGTGAGGCTTCTGGGCAGCTCTGAGCACAGGCCAAGCAAGCCCACACAGCCTGTAAAAGGTTATGCCAAAACATCCACTGCTTTTCTGCCTTAGGCTGTTCACATTTTAGCTGATGCTTTCCCAGTTGCAATCTAGCCAAAACCACAGTTGTAAGATGAATGGCAGAAGGACAGACACAGAAGAGACTAGTAATACTAGCCCAGAGAGAACATCATTGTTTTTCCTTTCCTAACTCAGAAACAAGCCTAAATGTGCTCCATTTCCCTCCTGTTAGCGTCAGTTTAAAACCACAAAACAGAAGGTCATTTGCAGCAGCTCCTCCATGCTGTTTATTCAGAGAGGTTTATTTCCCAAGAGGCTTCCCTATCCAGTGGTTCCCCCCTCACTAAATGCTTTCAGGATTCAAGCAGTCATTAGTAGATTTCTAATCCACACAACAGAGGAAGCATTGCTTCTTTTCTTCATTCTGCACTAACTGTTGATAGGGCTGAGAGCCCAGAGTTTCAACACGCCCTACTGCTTAATCTCTGCTTCACTGGAGCAAAACAGCCATAACCAAATTATCTGTAGTAAAAATAACTCAAGGGGCAAAGACAAGCAAACAGCTAATGCAGTAAGAGACAGCGCTGCAACTCCCTTTGTCAGTTTGGCCTGTTTGTGTTAACATCCCCTTGCACCATGCCTCCACTTAGAAAAATTGAGAGAAAAACTTTTCCTTTCTTAGTCATTCTTCCCCTCATCTTATGGGGATTGTGGGGGGGGACGACAGATGGACTTGTCCCCCACATTTGCATCCAAGTGCAGGGCACCTAGTTCAAAGGAACTCTTGTCTTGGTTTAAGCTTGCCATAAAGGGCACAAACAACCTCATGGAACTAGAAACTAGCTCTAATACCAACTGGAAACTGCCATCTGATGGGGCAGCACTCAAGCAGATCATGCATGCCCAGGGAAGATGACAAGTCCTGCCTGAGTCAGACAAAATAGGCTTCCTGATGCAAGGATTTGGATATAACTACAAGGTCCACCTGTCTCACAGAATCAAATAACATCTCTTTTGTCTATTCTTAAACTTCTTGCCACTCCACTGACTCCAGGGTCAGCTACTGCAGGTTTCTCTTGAAACCCAATTTGCAGTATGTTTCAATTGCATTAGGTTCACCAAATAGGTTGACTGGCTGCACCAAGACCAAGCCTGCCTTTCTTCCTTCAGCAAGCTTCTTTCCTTGTAGACATAAAAAACAATGCAGACGATTTAGATTATTTTGCTGAGACAATACATTTTTTGGCTGCAAATTCATAACTTTCAATCTTTAGAAAGGCGGTTAAACACATCCCTCTCAACAGTGCGAAGTGCCAAAAGTTAAGCTACTTGCAGCATTTTTTACACTCTGCCTTTTCTGTTAAAATGCAGCTCTTTTATATATATATGAAAGGAATGTTGATGAAAAACTGTACATCAAATCATTTTTCATTTCTTTAGCATAATAAAGGAAAAGGGTCCATTTAATGTTCCTCTCCTTTTTTCAACAGCTGAGCATC
>NW_009953694.1:774684-778301 GCF_000747805.2 Chaetura pelagica | reverse complement strand
CTTTTAACTCCTTGTTTTTCTCAGCAAACCTTGAAATCTGCAATGAAGGAGACATTCAGCTCCTTCAGCAAACCTTCCTGAGGAAGTGAAAGCAGTAAGCTACACACAGTGTGAAGAGCTGCAGGACCGTGAGCTTGAGCAGCTCAGCTCGTCTCCCTCTGGCACACAGACAAGGGAGGCTTAGGGCAGCAGGGATGGCCACGGTGACTCTTGGGCTTGGCTCTCCCTGGACGGCAGGGCCTTGCTGAGGTGGGAAGTAGCAGCCAGTTACTCCTGGTGCCACCAGCCCACCCTGCCCTGGGCTGGGGCCTCAGGGCCTGTCTTCCGGCCCAGCCCGCAGCTTCTAGGCAGCTCTGCCACCTCTGAAGAAAATGAGGCTGCATGCACCACACATGGCCACACTGTGCTGGCTGTGAGGTAATTAGCATGCTTATAGACCTTAAAGCATTTCAGCTTTAAGTTAGTGGAGCTCCTGCTGATGGAGCTCCTGCTGATGGAGCTGTTGGCTAGCAGAGCCGTGCAGCCCCCCGTGAGGTGACGTTTCGGACCTGTTGCCTGCCTGCACCCCCTGGTCCTCAGCACTCGGTCTGGATCAGGAGGTCCAGTTACACCACAGGCTGTTCTGGCACCATGGTGGACAGGCTGTAAGAAGACGAGGCAGTTTGTAGTGTCAATGCTGGAGTCAAGCTCCTAACTTGTTCTCTGGAGAGGAATCCATTGCCTTCCCCCAACACTTCCACCTGAGCAAGGCCAGACTGCCTGCAACCAGCCTGCACCTCGGTGATGGTAAGTTTTGATCAGTAGTAGCAGCATTACATTGTGAGGATAGTTTGGCATATTAAATTCTGCTATTTCAAAATGTTTCTTTGAAAACTGGAACAAATGGCCTCCAATGACAAAAATCTGTAAATCAAAATGGGATTTTTTTTGTACAATGCTTTTGTTGTTTTAACAGAAATGAAGCAAAGTAAATCCCATACCCTACATCTTAGAGGTCCACCTGGGGCAGTGGTTTTCAGCCTTTTCCAATCTGTGCAATCCTCAATTATTTTCCTATGAACACTTAGACTGCTTGACAGCTTCCTGCTTTGCTCATCTTTTGTGACTCCTTTAGAAGTAGGTGGGGGGGAGGAGGGTGGGGATGGGTGGGTGAGGATCACTGGACTATATAATCACAAAAATACACTAAGTAATTTAAACTACATTTTAAAAACATATTGCAGAATTAGTAAAACCATACCAACTTTTTAAAACACAAAGGAATTTGAGAATTGGTTGTAACAGAAGTGAAAATGTTCTTGTTTGAAAGTGTCGGAACCAAATATCTTGATCAAATGAACAGAATCTTTTCTCCCAAGGAAAAAGTATCAAATATTTAAGTTCCTCTTGGAAACTACTAGTTTCATTGAATGCCACATTCTGACTACATAAAAAAGGTTGTGCAGGCAAATTTTTAAGGCAGCTTGGTTGAACACGATTTCCACACTAGAAAGCACTGAGGTTGAGGAAGTCGAAAGGCTAATGCAAAGTATAAGGGCATACCGTTTCTGCCCCCTCCTGTACCTCAGATTAACTTTCTGCTACAGGATACACAAGAATTCATTGTTTTCATGATCAATTGAAAAGTTGTGCAACTAAAGAATCATAATACAGAAGTTCTGCAGGAAAAATTTCACAAATACTTGCAAAACAGAAAGGTAGATTTTAACACGTAGCACTTACTAGAAAATATCACTACTAGACACAGCCTCAGACAAAAGCACAAGATACAATTACATAAACACATATTGACCAAGAGCTATTTTCTTGGAAGATTTACTTTCTGCAGAAGCCAAAACCTCTGGAGACAACATCACTTTCTTAAGTCTCAGAAATCGTTTCTAGTTCTTGTTTAACACCTCCCCCTTTTCTCTCTGCAAGCATGTTATGTAGCTTGCATAGCCTGCAGCAACTCTCATCGTCATCTGAGAGGAAATAGGGAGCTTGAAGTTCAGGCTAAACAAATTAAGCAAAATCCTTACAACACAAGTGTTAGAATAGATGTTTTTCTATCTCTGCTCTGTCCCCCTAACTGCTGTTATTTTTCATTTTGCAGCTCCCAAGTTCATATGTAATCTCCTATAATCTTGCTCTTCTATAAACTGCACTTTCAGAGGGATTCTACATGTATCCAGGACAGCTGCTTTCCCACAGTGATAACTACTCAGGTACCTTCAAATAGCTAACAAGCATTCTTAATGAGCTGTTGCACCTGTTAATGGATAAACCTGGCTTTTCTAGGAATATTCTTCTAGCTCTCTGAACTACACTCATTTATCTTCTCCTCTCTTTATTTACAGAGCTAATACTCCAATTTGCATTTGGTTGCTAGTTTTTGCCTTATTGTACTAAATTCCAGACAAAAGGAATTAGGAAAAACTGATGAAAGCAATGTTTGCTGCCTGATATGCTCTGGTTTAAAAACAATTTTTAAAGCTGTGTGGAGACTGACTTTTTTTTCTTTCCTAGGAAAGGACTGCTTTTAGGGTGTCCAGCTAGCTGTGTTCTAGGCTAGTAAATAATGAGAAAAATCTCCTTAATCTCTACTTAATTTGTAGCCAAATTATACATTTGCGTATTCTTTTCTGCTAGGAACTTGAGCTGCAAGAATAAAATAGATGCTGCTGCTCAGCAGAGAGGTAATATTAGCCTTGCAATCAAACGCTAGCACTAAATATGTAAAAATACTTTGTTAAAGGAAAGAAGAGCAACAAGAAACTAGTCATTGGCTACATGATCATTTGTAAGCTCAGTGTACTCAGCAGAACTTATATCCACAGCTTTCATGTTTGAAGCAAAGGCTGTTACCACATGCGTGGAGTAAAGGAGGAAATGGTAAAAAAAAATGCAGTAGTTGTGCAGAGGGGCTCAGCACAAGAAGGAAGTGCAACAGGGTCCTTAGCAGCTGTTCACGAGGTAGGAGTCCCTTCTGCTCTAATACCTTTTGAGGGCAGGAAAGCAGTCACTCAGAGCTGACAAACCCACCAATCCCTTCTGCAAGGTTGTATGTTAGAATGCCAGTTTAGACACAGGGTCCATAGTGCTGTCTCTGCCTGGAAGAACTGCCTCTCTGTAAGCAGGGAAATGTGAATGTCAGGCTTCATATGGAGGTCTACGAAGGCTTATTCAGTAATAAGAGTTGTTAAGCTGTCTAAAAAACCAGACACCAATTGAGAGGTGAAACTTAAATAATTGTTTTTTATCTCAGTGTATCAGTCACTACACAATGCTTAGAGAAATGTGCAAGTGCCTCTAACTTGAAGGAAGCAAAAGTCTACCTTACAAAACTTCATGCTAATGAGTAGCAAAAAAACTAGTACTAGAACCTGTGTTTAGACCACTGGCAGAGGGAAAAAAGTTGGTCAAAGTCAGTACCGTGCCCTGTGTTTTATTCTGCACAGCTGGAGGACTGTGGGATACATCTTAAAAGCCATCCTAAATGCACAGATGACAAAGACAGGACTAAACACTTAATGTAGACATGTCAGGCTCTAGTGCTATTTTTATTTCTATTCAAAGTCTTATACTTTTCCATTAAAATGTTGTGGTTTTTTAATTTGTTTTCTAATAAGGTGAGA
>NW_009953694.1:766148-774642 GCF_000747805.2 Chaetura pelagica | reverse complement strand
TAGAGAAATTCAGAGCTCTTTCTTTCCTACACACCTATTTTTTCCATACAGACCATAAATATGAAACGGTATCTTACAGCCTTTTAGTCTCTGCCCTTGCTCTGGACATTACCTGGCTTCTGGGTCTCATCAGTAACATGGGCAGTCTTCACTCTGAGCATCTTTTAAGTTGGCACCATCCTCTCTGAGCGTCACCAGGTGGCAGTACGACAGAAGGGCTTTCAAAGTCTGTTGCTACATGAGGCAGCAGAAGTCGTTTGTAGCTGCAGGCATGCAGTTCATTTTCACGTTATGATTGCATCTTCTATTTCTTTTCCTCAGTCTGTCTTAAATAATGAGACGAAAGCATCACAAAGTATAATGACTTGCTTTCCTATTTATTTACTTCCAGCAATTTTAGCATTTATAGGATTAAATTTTCACCATTCCACCAGCTTCTGGAATGGACAGGTTTCAGCTGGGCACCCAGCAAGGAAACCACTTAGAAAACAGTTGTCTACTTTGACCCTCTCACTCTAGGGGCACAAATTATAAAGGTGTCAGCATGTAGCAAAGCAGACAGAAGATTCTGAATAACAGACTTTTCGGGGGAAGCAAATTACTCAAATTAGTCAAATTTGGTCAGCTTTGGCAAAGGAATAAAAAAAAAGGAGTATTTCTTAAAATAGACTTTTTCAATACTTTCAAAATTAAAGCTAATGTTTTGTTTTGAAAGGCCATTTTTTATTTAAACATTGAACAAGAAATATTAGGAAGGTTAAATAAAGCTTAACATAAAACAGAACATCCTGACAACTTCAATCGACAGTTTAGTTCTGTCTCTGTAAAGCCAGTAATATAGAGCTTTCTCATACATATTATTTTCCCAAGCTGTAAATTCCTTGCAGGAACACAAGCTTGAAAACCGTCTTGCTAAGGATTTAAAACCCTGGGGTTTTTTTGATTTTCAAATGAAGCATCTCTACATGAACTCATAGCATTGTAGCTGCTATGAGTGGACAACCTCCACAGGAGATCATATCTGATAAGACTTCTATAAATACACACTTGGATTGTCTAAATGAGTCTGCTCCACATATTAACATTGGAGCAAGGAAAGAGGAGCAGTATTTATCTTCCAGGAAACAGGTATCCTGGTAATTGAGATGCTGATTACCAAACTAAGATGACTTTTATCAGGATTGTGTCTGCTTTAAACCGAATGTTGATTGTAAAAGACTGTGATCCTTATTTTTCCCCCACTGAAATGTTGACATCATTTAAAAAACAAAAATGCTTTTTACTTTTTTTTTCTGTAGTGTTTTGAAACAGAAGGAAAGTTTTAGGTCACATTTTTCCTTAATGATATTACTTATAATAACCCCATTTTATAGGGCATTTTTCTTCCATAGATATTGAAAAGTATCTCAGAGAGGTCAGTATTACAACCTCCATATTGCAAGCTGGAAACAGTGACATTAAGCATTGTAATGATATACCCAAAGCCATATTGCCAGCTAGTGGTAGAGCCACAGATATATTAACTGGACCTCCAAAACCCAAGTCCAGAAGTCATTAATAATTGCAACTTTATTTTAATTATATTCTTCACCACTGTTTAAAATTATTTGAAACAGAAGAAAAAGGATTAATAGTTAAAATAACAGCCCATTTGAAATGTTTAACTCCATTAATTTTTTGCCCACACTTCAGTTTTCACCCTAGTTTCATTTTGAGTCAGATCTGCCTAAATGACTATTTTTCCCTGAGACAGCAGGAGGATATATGTTCTTGAGGATGCCAGCCTCAGTCCCCAGTGTCTAAAATACGCATGCACTGCTCTCTGGTGCCTTCCACTAAAAGAAAAAAAAACACAAACAAAAAAAACAAACAACAAATAAACCAAATACATTCTGTAGAGGTTGCATTTAAGTTTTTAATAATGCATTTCTACATCTCTCTAAATCATTACTTCTAGGCCCATAGATGACAGATAGGATAAGTGATTGCCCAGATTACGGTGTTTTATTTGGGCTGATTCATGAGGGCCTGCTGCTCCTGACTAAAGGATATATTGCTGTCACTGTTCTCAAAGGTGCAGGGAAGGTCTGAGGCTGTAGACGAACAGATGAACAAAGGACAAAAAAGAAATAAATCTGTAAATCTCTAGGCTTTCACATACTACCTGTCCTCAGAATCTAAGAGAAACTGAAACAAATTTTGCTGGGAGATCTGAGTAAGAGCAGACTGATGTCAAGACACAACTGGAGTCATACTACAATTAGAATCAGAGACTTGGGCTTGACAGCACAGCTAACTGAGACTTGGTCACATAGCTTCCTTTAAAGCTTGAGATTCTGTGCTTTGTTTGTATGATACAGAAATCTGAACAACATGAACAATTGCAATAAATTCTGATCAATTAAGCATGTATTTTGTTATGAGGCATGTGAGTGGTTTCTCATTGTTTAAGTTAAGCCTCTAAATGTTTTTCTGTATTGGAATTGGGAAATTAAGCTCAGGAAAACTCAGAGTTAATTTCTTCCATAATTTCTGAGAGCAGGATCATCCATTTGAAAGAGGCAATGATGAAAGGAAGACCTTCAGCAGCTGATTTGACATACTTGATTGCAGTAGCAGCTCTGTTAGACCTGCACTGATCTGATGATGATAGAGAGGCAAGGGTTGAACAGAAAAGTAGCATTTTGTTAGACCAACAGATATAACAGCAGAAAACAGGTTTTCAGACAAACTTAACAGAAATGTTAGACCAAAGGGACCTCTGGAGGTTATTTAGGCTAGCCTTCTGTTTGGATTAGAACTAGCACCAATATCAGACTAATCCATCCATTTTGAAAATCTCTGAACACTGAGATCTCACTTGCTCTTTGAATATCTGCCCTAGAGATGCACCAACCTACTGGTGAATGTTATTTTTAGGCTCCAATCTGAGTTTCTAAGCTGAAACCTTGAGGCACTGCTTTCTGTTCTAGCATCTGCTCCTAAGTGTTTGGTTTCATAGTCTTAAACTGTCCTTTAACTAGTTGTGGGTTACTATTAGATTCCCCATTGGTTTTTTTGCCAGATTAAGCAAGGCTTCCTCCCTCAACCATTCCTTGTAGGTGATGTTCCCTAGTCCTCAACTGTCTGTGTAGCCCTTATTGAGATGCAAAACAGATTTCAAGCCAAGTATGACCGGGAAAAAATTTATTTGTATTTACCTTATGTTACTCAGTATTTTATCTGGCTAAGAGGTGCAAGTTGCAGTATCATTACCACTCATTTAACACTGGAAAATATTTACTAGATCTTGTATGGAGCAGAAGAAAATAATTCAAGGTCTCTGATCTGTCCTGGGGTATCTCCAGTAGATATTGCAAAGTCAAAAAGATTTCTCTCTGGCTCATTGATAAAGCTATCATCTTGGTAAAAATTTAAGACAGGCACTAGCTGTCCATACAGCAAGTATCCATTCCATAATTTATCTCCTTACTCTGTGAAAGGTAAATGAGATGCAATATGTGGAGACACTCTGTCTCAATATTCCTATGTTTGCTTTTATTACTGCAGAAAACATTGCTTGCAGACACGGAACACTGCAATAGCAAGAGAATTTGTGGTATTTAAGGGGGCATATAATCTTCATTCCTGCAGTTGCCCTTGGTGTAATAAGGATGATACTACAAAGACTAGTACAGAACAGAAAATACAAAAAATTTTATAACAAAGAACATGATTCATGTCACTGTTTACAAAGCTTATAGAAGCCTAGAATATTTTGATTTAAGAGATTTGTTGTTTTTAAGGAAGTTTTTACATTCATAATCTAAGTCTTGCTTGTCTCCAATGTATGAAGGTGCATCACAAAAAATCTGAAATATCTAACAGATGATTCAGAATTGTCTAGGCTGTCTTTCATCACCTGTTCAATTGTACTGCTTAACTTCTTGGAAGTCAAATTTTTTTTTGTTAAAAATTTTACTTCTCATTAGTATAGCTCACACCCTCAACATGGTCAGAGACCCTTTTTTATAGCAAACCAGAAAGGGCACATTAGCATATTTTGTTTGTCAAGTTTAAACAAAAAGAGGAAAAGAAAATACCAAGCCAGGCTTTCTTTACCTACTATGAACAATAACAAAATTATTCAAGTGCCCTTGCAGGTCACTTATAAAAATCACTTATTCTTCCTACTCACAGGGCACTATTCTGGATAAAGTAAAATTATTTCCAGGTGTTTGCTGCAGCAATAGGATAGATCTTGCAGGAACAGAGGTACAATTTGTGCAGGCTCATCACTGCAGAGGAAAAAAAAAAACAAACTTTGGCTGTCAGCAGTATTTCTGCTCAATGAGTGGCTTGCTCCACCGAAGTCTAGAACAGCTATATTATAGCCTTCTCTGAAGTTGTAACTGCTCTCTAAAGATTCACTCTTATATCCTGAAAGGAAAGATTAATTACTCCTGGCTTATTTGTGAAATGTGTCAGTTTGGGAAGGAACACTGACTGTAAAAGAATGACAAAGATACACAGAAATTACCTAGCTTAACTCCACAAAACATTTGGAATTATTATTGTTTACAATCCCCACATTGTCCCTCATTCCTGAATGACAGTTATGTCCTCTTACAGCAGTCTTGATGTGTTTAGCAGATGCACTGCCTCCTCCTGGAAGCATTACCACTGGAAATCCCAAGACACCAATTAGGCTTTGCATTTTCTTAATTTTCAGCCAAACTGAAAGAAATTGCTCCATTTCTTATCTCTTGGCGTTCGATGATCTCTGAACAAGAGTTTTTCCAAACTAGGAATTTTTCTGAAAAATAACCTTGAGCTTTCAGTGGCTTCCAGAGCTGCTCTAAAACATCTGCACAACCTTCTCCAACTTCCACCATCAGTTTACTAGAGAGGCCATCTCAAAAGCAAAAGGGGAATTTTCTCTTCAAGGTCCAAGTATTTCTTGCCATATCTCCTACATCTGCTGATAAAACCACTGGCTGCTAACAACTGAAAGATCAGTAGCCCTTTCCGCCTGGAAAACCAGATGCTATTACCATCAAGAGGTCGGAACTGGTGATCACTTAGCCTGGAAGCAAGGGTCATATAAAACTGAAATTCCTTCAGGTCATTAGATACTTGAAAAGTTGTCAAATTACTGCCCAATCTTCTTCAGCAGAATTCCCACAGTTCCTGTGCACATAGTTATTCTAGCTTGCCTTACAGAGGCAACGCTGCTACAGTTATTGATTCAAAATGCACACCATGACCCATCTTGTTTCTTTGGATCATTTTCCATCCGCTCCATTTCATACCATATGAGAACAGATTGTAAGCAAAGTTACAATCTAAATAAACTGGATCTGGATTTCAGTGGTGTCAAAGTCCAGGGTGATTAGATCCTGGGCTTTGATCCAGACCAATCTTGCTGATAAGTAAAGAAAATATATCAGCTAGTTATAACAAGTCCTTGGCCTGCATATGGAAGCAGAAGATGAGGAGGAGGAAAAAAGGATATGCTGTGTAATAACTGGTAGATGACAGCATGCTGTGTGTACAGCCTGGGGAAACAGAGATCCCTTCAACACCCCACACACAGATTCAACAACTTCACTGGCCCACACACTCTTCCGTCTCAAACGCTTGACATGTTTCATAGCCTCCAGCCATCAGCCTTGGCGCCAACAATTGAATCATAACTTCTGAGCGTCCCTGCTGCAGTAGCTTACTATCATCCTCTGCATTTAGATAGCACTGGCAGTCCCAGATCCCAAAGCACTGCACAGAGATAGATAGGACTGAGTATCTTGCCTGTGACCATGGGAACTGGGACTTCAGGCCATGCCTTCCCCACTCTCCTTAAGTTTTCTAATCCCTGGACCACATCACCATCCTTGATTATATGTTCTTAGCAATCAATGGTAAACACTTGTGATATACAGAGGAGTTTTTCTATATTCCAAAGAAGCAGCAGATAATTAATGAGTACATTTATTTTTAGAGTCACATGAAAGACAGATAGTAGTGCTTCTCTAACTCTTGGTTAGTCAGGTGATTTCTATTTTCTAGCCTTGTAGATGCTTAGTGCTCTGTGATAGACTGCCTTTCTGGATTTGGAGAAGCAGTGGTTGCCAAAAATTGTTACACACTGGAATCTCAAGCCATCAGAAACATGCCTCAGATCAGTCAAATCCGATTGTCTACAACCCAGCAGCTTCACAAGTCTCTCAAAGAAGCTTGCTAAATTATGCCACCTTTCACCTAGCTCTGAAAAGGGATGACCAGCAACAGCTATTTGCTCCCTAAAGGAAAGGGAAGGACAGCACAACAATATAGGGCTCAGCTCCCATGGTATTGGAGTGAGGCAAAGAGGAGAGACTTAGAGACAATGGTGAGGTTCAATCAAGAGTCCAGAGCATTAAATACAAACATGCTGATAAAGCAGGTCTAGGCTCAACCCAGGAAAACCCCCCCACATCTTATCGTCAGAATCCAGTTGTAGGAAAGTTACCAGAATCAGATACAATCCAGAAATTACTAGGTAAAGCCACAGCAACAAAGCAAAGACAAGGTCAAGCTGAAAAAACAGTCCACACATCACAGCCCAGACTCCTACATCAGTAGAACTCAACTGCCAATGTTCCTACAAGGCTACTCAAACTAGTAGTGAAGCCTCAAGCCTGGGTTTAAATAGACATCCTTGGCCAATGGATAGAGGGTGTAGGTGGTGGCCAGGTGAGGCTGGTCAAGGCTGCTAATGCATTTCAGAGCCACAATATAGGTTTCTGTAGTGTTTGTTGAATGTGCTCAGGTGCAAGAATAACTCTGCTGCTTGCTGTGACATTGTGGCAGATCCTCCTGCACCTCTATGCAGTATTTTTTTCTTTTATCAAAACCTTAGGCTTCAATAGCAAGAACACAGGTGAGTCACATTCTGAAGTGGCAGGCAGGCATTGCTCAGAATTGTTTGTGCAAGGACTCAGTCTGAGGCTCATCACACAACTTCAGGTACTTTCAAACTGGGAAGCCTGCCCAGGTGCCTTTTCTGGCATTTCTGCCCAAATTCTCTAATCAGAGTATTTTCAAACTCCCCTCAGGGGTATCTTTGCTAGGTGAGATGGGAGAGTTGGTATTATAGAACTGTAGCTCTGTCTTCCTCTACCACCCTTGTACTTACCAGCTTTTATTTAGTTATGAAATATGGGGCCGACATACCCCTGGCTGGCCTAAACCATCATCCCTTTTTTCTACTATGTCACTGCGTATTCAGGGAGAGACCTGATGAGAATATAGTGAAAAGAAAACTGCTGAATATTATTCCTTCATTCTTCACGTCTTTACAATCCTTTCCTCTAAGTAAAACTGCTACACTGAAAAAATTGTCCCTAGATGAACCACTAGATAAACTTCAGTGAACGTAAATTATGTATTCTTCAGATTGCAATTACAGTCCTCCACAAGCAATTAAAGTCATCAATACCATTGTTATTTAGAAGCAGCATCTTACTTAGACAAAACTTAGTATAGGGATAGTGGCCATTACTCAGTCTTTTTCCTCTCCTGCATCACCACAGACTGTTTTGAGCTTTATCACCTTTTACACAGTGGCCTTTTGTATGGAAGGGTATATGTTCAAAAAACTTTTTGCCAGGTATATGTGTTGAATGGGCAAGTGGCAGTGGTGTGGAATATATGCAGGTGAAGAGCTGACTTGGGCTACAGATAAAAGTGCTTTCCTAGCCATGCTTCATGGGCAGGGTGCCTATGGGATGTGGTTCAGTGAGGTCAGTACAGCTGAGGAACTCACATCTTGAGAAACTAGCTGTGGGATTGAAAGGGGCTGTGAAAATCAGAGAACTAAGGTAAGTACAAACCAGTGAGATACATTGCCCCAGCTGTCCTGCTCAGTCTAAGCAGTTTAGTTCACAAGCTTCAGGGAATAAGCATTCCTGTAGGGTATGGTTCCTTCTAGACACTTGTTAGGCTACCTTTCTGTTGGACCTATTATCAGTGTTCCTTTCAGGAAGTATTTCTTTAAATTGTCATAGTAAAGCACTGCAGCCAGCATGGAACCACTTGCTGGAGGTTGTTGTTTTCTTCTGTCTTAGCTGGCATTTTTAACAGCTCTTTTGTTTCCCCTGACATTCAGGTCTGAATTTATTGTGTTTAAGCTAGGGGAAAAAAAACCAGGAAATCTCCAACTTAAAAAAAAAAATATTTAAATTATGTTCGTGTTTTGAAAATTGCTTTAAGAAGGGCTGAAACTTTTAAAGTAAAAGTAAACCAATTCAAACACAACCAAACTGAATATTTCTGCTTAAACTGACTACTTTTCTATTTAACCGAAAACCTTCATAATTAGCATTTAGTGTTGAACTTGAGTGCTATTTGTTTGAATCTTTTTGGTTTACCATTTGTATAATGTGTTTTCCCAGAGGGGAAATGAGGCTTTCATGAGAAGTGACTTAGTAGATTGGAGTGTCCCATGTTTCCCATGAGGTTAATAGTTCAAGTAAGT
>NW_009953694.1:764506-766115 GCF_000747805.2 Chaetura pelagica | reverse complement strand
ACTTATAAACAGCTTCAAGGTAGACAAGAAATGGTAAAAATATGGAAAGAGAAAGAGTTATGTTAAATGGATGGTAGGAATTACTTTTGATGCAGGAACTGAGGTTGGGCAAAAAGACAGAAGCCTAACTTCCCTCTGTCGATGCTCTTTCTGGTCATCCACAGTACCAGACGCAGTATCAGGACACTTGCTAAGCTTGGTAGCCAAGGGATCACCAGTTAGCTACTCATCACTGTGCCCAAGCCCAACTAGTACAAATGATTAATAACTGCAGGAGACGGTGTATTCAGAACAATCATAACAGTTCAGATCCCACTTCTTGTCTCATTTACAGGTGTGACGGACACCACTCAAGGTTTTACAATCATTTCTAACCAGCTGGTTCCGCCAGCAGCTGAAAGTCCAGAACATCTTAGCCATTGCTGCAGCCTGCTCATTGAGAAGTACAGTCTCTGTAAAGGGCCAGGGAACCTCTTCCACTGTTGGACTTATGACTTGACGGCCAGTACTCAGTATCCAAGATATTATGAATCTTTGTAGCAGAGGAGGAAGCTGCCTATCTCAGATGCTTTTTGTCAATGCAACTCAGCAATACAAACCTGCATGTGGACATGCACTTTACCAGGGAAATACTTACCCTCTCCTGTACACTGCAAAAGGAACTGCTAGGCAGATGGGTCGGGTGAAGAGGTGAAGAAGGAAGTTATGCAAAGAGCAGCCTAGGGTCAGGATGTGTCAATTACTCAGATTCAGTTTTTTATCAAAGTATCTATTTACTATTTAATAGAATTTACCAATTTAATCAAATGTTTGCCCTTTCCTTCCCCTGTTACTGACTGCAGACTTTGCCTCCCCCACCCACCTTCCTGCTGCCCCCTTCCCATTCATTCCCCCGGGAGGGGTGAGAGAGAGCTCGGCAAAGAGTACAAATAAAAATGGTGCGTGCTAAGATGGAGTGATGGCATTCCCTTTGTGCATCCTGCCAGGCTGTCAGTGCAGACAAGCGAGATTTTTTTTTCCTTTCAGAGAGCAGTGGGTCGTTTCTCTTTCAGGTCCCCGGCTCTCACCGGAGTACCTCTCCAGGAGGGATATAGTGCTCAGCCGGCAGCTCAGCACGCCGCTGCTCTCTGGGCCATACTTAGTATTTCTTCTAATGCACAACCTTATCAGATGCGCAAGCTTCTTTCTCGGCGTGTGCTTTGTGCCCTTTCCCCCGCGCCCCCCGGCTCAGGTTTGGAGCGATTGAGCTCCTGATCTGATCCTTGTCGAGTCAAAGCGTCTGTTGAGGGCGACCGGAGGAAGATGCGGAAGGCGACTGCGGGATTAGCTCTGCTCCGTGAAAAAGGAATATTAGTAACACTGATGCACGGCCAATTAGGAGAAGGAGCCAGGTCCAGCCCTCGTGGCTGCGTGCTAGTGATTTATCGACAGTAATTACCGTGGCACTTAATGCCTACTTTGGATGGGAATTAATTCGAGACCGGATAAATAATGCACTAGAGTTTATTTAGCCCTGTGTGAAGCATCGCCCCCGAGCCAGAGCTGAAGTGAAGTGGCGTTTGAGCGGAGAGCCGCGATGCGCGGGGCCGGGGCCGGGACCGGCCGCTGA
>NW_009953694.1:757564-764307 GCF_000747805.2 Chaetura pelagica | reverse complement strand
CGCCCGCCGGCAGAGCCAGTCTGCTACCTCGCTGGCCGGAGCCTGTCCTGGGTAGGGCAGCGGGAGCGAGGGGCGCTTGCAGAGGCTCGGGAAGGAGACCTGCGCTTGCGTTCAGCAGCGCCGTCTTCAATGTCTGGTCAGAGCAGCAGGGATAATTTAAAAATTGTACTCTGTCCTGGGACTCGACGGAGCCTTTGCACCCCAGTGATGGTTACTAATGCTGTGTTTCTAATGCCGAAATTCATTATAACAGCTGTAGGCAGTTGTGACAAGTTTACCTGCAGCATCTTGGAGAAGCAGTTTACTGTAGTACGTTACCCCTCGGGGACTGGAAGCAGGAGGTGGGAAAGTCGTTCAGTGGCAGCTGTGGGCAAGACAAAAGAAGGAATTAAAACCTGCCCCAGGTTTGCAAGAGCTGCTTTGAGCAATGGTTCAGACCTGCGAGGTGTAGCATGTAGTGTTTGTAAAGCGATCAGCTGGGGCTGGGAACAGTCGGTGTCTCCACTCCAGCTAGCCTGGAGGAGATGCTGTGGCAGGGGATGTATTGTATGATCTCCTGCTGCAGCACCAGTTCCTCGTTTGACATGACATTTGTTGAGCATCGTTGCCATTCGCGTCCTAGTGATAGTCTCCGAGGGGTATCTTCCTGCCCATCAGAAACAGAGGCTAGATTAATGTCATTTAGCAGCAAGAGCAGACACAATCATTAGAGTATGTAAATATCAAGTTTTTCTTCAGCCAGGCCAGTATTATAAAATTGAAGAGTGTCTCTGACTCTAGCTGCTGTGATTCTGAGACAGGCACTGCCAATTAAATGTCACTGCATCATTTATATAAAAGCAGTATTACACCCAGAACAGTCCTTAAAATTCCTACAGCCCCTTAAATAGCTGAAAGTATTTTAGATAGAAGAAGCTTCCTGCTATCTGGAGGTGTCAGGATTAGATAGGTACAGCTTCACCCACAGCTAAGTCATATATACTTATTTTTTAGTTACATAAAACTGTAGAAGTTCTGTAAGTCTTTTGTAGGGGTTGCCTCTTTGCCACCCCCTTCTAAGGGGTGTCTAATTTCCTTCCAGTCTTTAATATATTTGTTATCCAAGCATTCCTATGGGCTGTTACAGCTCTGATGTGTCTAGGAAGTCTGTGTCAGGGCAAGGAATACAGCCTTTCACAACTGCATGCTTACTGTTCTTCTACTTTCTTCAATTTATCCAGAAGAAACTAAGGTGTATATCAATATGTATTGAAGTTTAGCTATGGAACAGATATTATTCTAAATTCCTGTGGGCTACTGATGTTTGGGGGACAAATCATAGTGTACCTTTGCAATTAAATTTTAATTTATAGCAGTATATGTAATTTTCTCAGAGTTTGTTTTGTTTGGTTCATTAACTGTGCAGTGGTAGCTTTATTTCTAAGTTAGTTAAGAATTCAAGAAAAGAGCTGGCTTGATGGTTTTTGAAACTTCCGGAACTTTCTTACTTTTGCAATGCTGTACAAAGCTTCAGGCTCCCTACATCTGTGCAAATAGAAATGCTTCATCAGCTCCCCTTGTATTTCCAAATATCTGCTGAGAAAGTACTTTTAAACTTTCACTTGTGACATCTGATGCTGTCATTTTTATTTCACTTTTGGATGGTCCTTCAGAAAGCTCCCGGGTTTAAAGACATCCAGCCTTTTGAAAATGCCAAGTTTGAACTTGAGCCTGACATCTGGGATACAGTTCTTAGTATCTGTGGAAAAGATGATAGAGAACAAAGATAATTTGCCTCACTGAAGGTAACTGTCAAGTGTAACGCAATCCTTGCTGTTCCATCCGCAAGCTCGCATCTGTAATTCAGACACATGCATTCAGAGGTACATTATGTTTTCATAAGACCTAGGAAGGTATAAAATCTCACAGCCTGCAAATCTTAATGTGCATAAATGGGCCTTCTGGAAAGTCATTCATCTTGGCTAGGCCTGAATGGATTTTGTATTATTATTTCATCTACAGTGCTTTATGTACAGCAATTGGCAGAGTCCAGGATTCTGAAATAAGTAACTGCAATGGAAAACACCTATTTTCACATTCTTTTTATGTGATATGGCATAGAAATACTGCTTTCCAGAGTGGAGGCAAGAGAACTTTCAGTATGGAGAACAGGGAAAGCAGTATTCAGACTATATCCTTCAGTCTCAAGGAATGCTTTTTTTTTTTTTCCATTACTTTTAAGATATGAAAAAAATTAATCAAAGCATTTTCTCCCTATTTTGAAAAGTCTCAGACAGGCTATACCTGCCCAGTTGCATGTAAATGTTCTAGGAAATTAAAGCCTACTGACTGACTAGAAGCGTACGCATTTATTTTTTAAGAAGTGATGTGTTGGCATTGCCCTCTGTAGCAAGAGGGTTAGCCTGCTGACTGATAGATTTTTTACAGTATTTCTGTCTTCAGCACAGTCTGACTCAGTTGTATAGGTACTGAGAATAAACCTTCTCTCCTTACTGGGATTTTGTGCTGAGAAATGTCTGATGTTACAGAATAGTCTTCACTTCTCTGGCCTATTATTGCTGTTTGATGGCATGCTCAAACATATGTTACAATATGTTGGAAATTTTCTTCATAGTCATAATAATTAAACTTTTGTTTCTTTGTTTAATTAAATCTGGAAAAAGTGATGGGAGACATTTTGGCTACTTAGCTTGCTGCAGACAAACTGAACTCAGGTATCTTTCAGCATGGCTGCTGTAGATCAGAGTTATTTCCCTCTCTCTTTTTTCGTTCTCTGAAACTTGTCATAATACAACTTTAATGAACAGTGGAGATTTAGCATAGTGTATATGGTGTATAGTAATGCTGCCAGGAGGGACTTTAGAGGGTAAAGTAACCCTCTGGTAGTGTGCACATTTACAATGTAAGCTTCCTATGCTTGCAGTGAGGACAGCTAGGTTTTCATATTCAATGCCTTTACAATGGTGTAATCGTATTTTTAATGTAAGTGCTGTATCTTAGATTACAGGAGCATGAATACCCTATATTTAAACTGCTTTCTTAGGACAGTAAGGCTACATGATTGCAGGATTTCTCTGTCAATCTCTGTCCTATCAATTTTTGAGTTGCTTGGCTAAATCAAATCAGATTTGAAAGCAGGAAAGGAGTGTCAAAATGTGTTTGTCTCCCATAAACTTAAAGAAAATAGATGGCAGGACAGACAAAAGAGAACCGTATCTGTACACTTAAGGAAAACTGCCACATAGCACTAAACAGAAATGTATGTTCTGAAAGGTATTGCCCAACTGGCCATCCAAATGACACATATTGGCAGTAAGAACACAGATATGTTCAGGTCAGCCAAAAAAGTAAAGAATGTAGAAATGTAGTGAGTTGTCAGAGATGTGGAAGGAGCTAGGAATTTGAGGAAGATGAAGAGACAGTGTTACGCAACTTTGAGGAACATGTAGAGGAACTGGGGTTTGTGTGGTAGAAGAATATAAGGCAGTAATCGGTGGAAATCCAGACTTGCTTTATTCTGCAGACTGAAAGCGTATTATTTAATACAGGAAAAAATTACAGTTATGAGAATTACAGCAGTACACTTTGGATTCTACATGGGCTTTTAGGGTTAGAGGAGGGCTTTGAAACAAATCTAATTCTCCTCACTTACTGCACTTTGGTTATGTTATGAAGCAGTCCCAAAATAAACACCTATAATTCCTTTTGGATTAAACTAGATGAGAAGATCTTTTCAGGAGTGCACCTGATGCTCTCCAGCCACTGATGAGTATACAGTCCATAGGATCAGAATAGAACTAGTCCAGAAATAGCCCCCCTGAAATGTATGTGCAGCATGGATATGAGTTCCCTGCCATTAATGAACAGATCCACTCATAATGATCTGCAACATTTGCTAAATCTAAACATCTCTGAAGCTGTCAAAGAGTCACAAAACAATTGTATTCAGAATTCATAATTTTATGTTAATCCATTACTTTGGTGGCCAATAACTCATTACCATAGTACCTCAGAACTTAATAATTAAAATTTCATTTAGCTTTGCATGTGCTACATTTCACAGGTAATGTTTACTTTTGGTGGATTTGGAAATACTCTAACCCTCATATGAAATGCAAGGCTTGAAATGAGTTTCCCAAAGTCTAGTGTACTTGAAAAAAAAAAAAAAAGTGGATTATTCTTCCATCTTACTGAACAGCTTCACACTGTGAAGAAAAGGAGAAAAAGAAACAGTGTTGAACTCAATTGTGGAAAGGGACATGGCAGAGCAGAAAAATTAAGAACAGTGAAATAAATAAATGTAATAGAAACCCAGAGGCAGCCAGGCAGTTTTAAGTGCACTCAGGCTTGTATGTTGACCAAGACATCAACCCTCCAGCTTTTGACTGTTCTCTAAGTCCTCCACAGAGGGGAGACAATGATGCTGCCCTGTGCACAGCAGGAATTCAGTATCATGTTTCTATTTTCCTCTGGCTTTAGGGGTGAACTGGTGGCATCTTCCCTCTCAATTCCTGCCATGTCAATGAATTCTCTTAGCAGAGGCCAGCACCATGCTGTTGGAAAAAGTCCTGGGCCTCAGAGACTGCTCTGTGCAGTCAGCTGCTCAAACTGTATTCCCTTCAAGATCATACTGTCTGAAGAACCTTTCTTTCTCTGGCCAGTGAAAGACAGGCAAGGGGAACTCTCCCACATGTCTAGTCCCCTTCATCAAACCACAGCACAGCACCTGCAGCCTCTTAGTTCTTCAAAGCAGAACACCAGTACCACCACAGCCACACACTGCAGTTCTGCTGTTAAAGACTAATGTTGCACACAATTATCCTGGCACATGTGGGCAGCCATCACCTTGGAACCTCCAACTTTCCAGACAAATAATAACACCTAGCTTCTTACTCCTGGAACCAAAGTAAACAGCCCTGGAGCCATGAACTCCAAAGCTTCCTTCAATCCCAACACTGCTAGGAGCACACCAGCCCCCAGGGCAGGGAGCAATCAGTGTGACTAGTTGCAGCGGGCATGGCAAAGCCAACATTAACAAGGAGCCCAGCTGCAAGGGGCAGGTTCATCATCCTCTTTCCTTAATTGAGTGGTTCTTTAAGGCAGGAGAGGCCGTTTCAGGAGTTGTGCTCTAGGAAGATACAAGGGGAAAAGACTAGAATGAAGAGCTTACAAATGTGATTTTGTTTAAGGCTCACTGTGAGCTGATGGAGGAAGGAGTCTGTGAGGCGCTGGGAAGGAGGTGGCAGTGGCCCTGCTTGTAGTGGGAGTCTGAGTTTCATTGTTTTGTTTCAGAGGAGTATGAGGTAAGCTGCTGAGGTGAGTTTAAATTCCTAAAGCAGTTGTGGAGGGAGGCATTGGGGCTGGTATGCTGCTGGATTAACTGCCCTGAAGACACTAGGGAAAAAATAGACCCAGAATAGAGGATAAAGTACTGGGGAGCAGTGAGTAAGGGGGAAGCTGGGTGATCCTTCTCACTGTTTGTAGCCCTAGGGAGATGGATGTAGCAGGGAAGTGCTTCTGCCTCTCTGTGCTGGGACATTCTTCTGGCACTGTGCTGTTCTGGTGCAGAGGTCTGTGGTAGTGAGATGTATTGTCAGCCCTGTGCTGTGATGACTTTGTCTCTGTTGTGCTATTTCTGTGGCTATGTGCATATATAAAAAAAGGTCAAGAAAGTTTTATTAGTGGGATTCTTCTAGAGACAGGTTCATATTCCCACCCTTGCTTTGTGAAAAGCATATGGTTTGTTCAAAGGTATAATAATCTTATCTCTCTAGAGATATCATCTCTAGATGGTATGTGCTGAAGTAAGTACTGCTCTTGGCAATAGTAGCTTTATGTGCCTGCCTGAAGGCTCAGGCAGGAATTAACTCTCCTCAGGAAAGCCCTGGAAAGGTCACAGGCCAGCATGCACCAGCTTATTAAGCACAGACAATCTGGACTTGAAATAATGAGCTATGGCTTCACCTCCTGGGGAAGGGGCCTTAAGAAAGATCAGTAATTCAGCTCAAAGGCTAGCTGGACTGCTGGGCAGAGAACGTGTGGAGAAGGAATTAAATATTAAAAAATGAAAAAGTCGTAGGCTCTCTAATTACTTGTAAAACACCTGCTGAGCGAGTACAGGGTGGAACTTGCAGGCTTGTGAAGAGCACAGTGAAAGCATTAAAAATACTAGTACCTCTCTCCTGAGAGGACAGTCACCTGCTACTTTTAGTGCCTATGTAAATGTATTCCTTTTCCTTCCAATGTGATTACTACCAAAATTACTTTTTTCCTTGCTGGTTTTCCCCTTGCATTCATGGTAGTTGACAGGCAAGCGCAGTAGCATGAACAGTTTGTTTTCTTCAGCTCTCCACGTTACGGGCAGAGGTAGTTTGAGGCAGAGAGTGATAAAGGCATTTGCACAGTCTGGTGGCAAGGGAAAACATGTTGATGAGGCTGCAGAATAAACTCTCCGGTGAGCTGGAGCAGGAAAAGATCTATGCCTAGACTCTGCCCAGGCCTGCAGGTTTTCAAGATATTTAAAGCTAGAATGGGGGAGGAAAGATGCTGACAGTCCTTCTAATGTGTGTTCCTTATACAGAGCTTTTGTGCATGTACCTTGATCCCAAAAGGCAGTAAATTAGTCTTGATGAAGAGGCAAGACACTAGGTCTTTGCTGTAATTGAAACAAATTATTTGTGATATCCTTCCTCTTCAATGCAGGTGTTAAGTATTATTTATGCTTCAGTAAGATAGTAAACCTA
>NW_009953694.1:754193-757538 GCF_000747805.2 Chaetura pelagica | reverse complement strand
AAGATGTGTATGTTGGTTCTAAAGTGAGAACTGATACTGTTGTGGGGGAAAGGATTGGGTTGATCTTTAGAAGAGCAGGTGCAGGGTTAATATTTATCCCAGTGCAGACCTCTAGTTTAGGAGAAGCCACCCTTATTAACTTGTTAAAGATATTTATATCACATAATCTAAGCTGGTACTTAGGTTCAGAGTATGAATTACTGTAGGAGTAAGAATTCCTGAATTTCTTCTGCCTTCTATCAACTGTGGCAATAGGGCAAGCCACTTAGTCATCTGTTCTACAGAGAAGGAAGCAGGCTTTGTTTGCACATTGACTGTTGGTACAACAAATGTTGAAATAGGCACACTGAACTGTTGGTTTAATGCTATGTCCTGAGAAGTAGGGTAGGAATGAATACCTGCCTTATTTTGGATGAGGGAAATGAGAAATAAAATGTTAAGGCTGAATTTGGGGAGGTTTGTTGCTGAAAATGCCTGAGCTGTGATACTACTTCCATCTTACAGTCCGTTGCTAGTAAAAGGCCTTGAAGTTTTCTGTACTCTTGATTATTTCTTAAGTACAGAATAATTTTGGGAAGTGGTATCCCATAGAACGTGGTGAATAACGTTAAAAAAAAAAAAACACCCAACAAAACCACAAAAAAACCAAATTAAGTATTGAATTTCTCCTGGTAAGCTTGCCTGAACGTGCTGTCTATTGGCGTGAATTAACATAAATCTATAATGGACTGGACCTCCAGCTTCTGTTCCTTTTAGTACTTAAGAAATAAATGAAGCATGTAACTATTACTTGCTAGTCACTTGAGTGACTAGTGTTCAAATCATGGCAGGAGCTTGTAGCTCTCTAACATTGCCTCAAGGGTACATAGTATTGTCTCATTGTTCCCTGCCTTTTGTATCTACATTCATTGGCTTAGAGAAAGCAAAGCTGAATGGCATGCTTAAAATATGACCTGCAGCAAGCTATGCAAATCTACTTCACCCTCCTACTTCTAGGTGGGAGAGGAGGCCACTGTTAGTGAATAGAAAGCAGGGAGCATGATGAAGGCAGAATTGAATGGGTGTGCTCTGATGCAGTCTGTGCACTTTGTCATAGAGAAGCTAACTTGTACTGCTACAGGTTTGAGTTTTTTGCTGTAGCAAAGTGGCTGTTACTGAAAAGAAGGCATAAGCATTTTGCCCAGCAGTGTGATGAGGGATTGAGAAATGGTCAGTAGTTAGGGTGCTAAATGAATGTCTTTATTTCTTATCCTATTGTAGACTTTTTTTGGCAATAGTTCCTCTTACATGGTCTATGTGGGTTTTTATTCAATCATACAAATACAGCTATGCTGCTACTTCGTATACACTAGGAGCAGAAAACCTTGAGGTGGCAAGGGCTGGCATCAGTGGCTAAGGCTTAAACTTATCAAGGAAGAAAATAATTCTAATTAGTCCCTGCTATTATATCTAAAAGCATCACTATCTACTATCACTTGTGCCAAGTCTGTGCCTCAATCCTTAGCCTAAGCTACTGGTTTAGCAGGTGAATCCTTTTGTCCTCATTTGGAGTAGTTAGGGTTGTCTACATAAGTGTCTGTTTTGGTTTGGATCAATGCATGCTATTGAAGCAGACCTTCTGATCTTTCCTACCTACTGTGCTTTGGTTGGTGGTTTAGAGTAGTCTTGGATTACTTACGAATGAAGATGTTCTCCATGTGTAGCATGCTTCCATGGTCAACACAAATAAAACAGCTGAAGTAAATGCTGTGTAGATGGTGAGTCTGTGGTTCCAGCTGTTACTCTCTACTTTTCTACCCTACACCCAGTGTACTGTGCTACTTTGTAGTATAAACCTAGCTAAGTTCCCCAGTTCTGCATAAAGAGATGTAGGCTACCTCATGTGAATGCTGACATTTCTCAGTGGTTTCCCACAATTCATTGTGTTCTTTAGAATAAAATATTTTGCTGTAGTAGGGGGTAAATCAGTAGGTTGGTCTGTTGTAGCAGAAGGAATCAAGCCATTACCCTTGCTTTTTGGCACTCACCCATGATCTAATGCTAAGTGGCTTGATAAGACTGGCATGGGTTTGTGTTACCTGTGGAATTTAAGATTTATCCACTGACGTGGGGGTTTTGGCACATAATTCCACAACCTAGGACAGTAATTAAAATTATTTTCAAAATACAAATTAAATTTTTCAAATTACTATTATGTGGAGTTGATATCCACTGGCCTTCTTGTTGCTAGTGGCATCAAAAGATTGGGAGACTGTGCAATAAGTCAAAGGTCTCCAGAGCTGGAGTGAAATGTGAACCAATAAACCTATGCCCCTTTATCAAAAGGTAAAAATTGCTGAAATCTTTACCTGTTTGGGAGTCCAAGATGCCATGAGTTTGTAACAATAATTTGAAGAAAAATGTAAATTATTCTTCAGGAGTAAAGTGCTAAATTATCCCATTGACTGGGTGGGTGGGTTTTTTCTCATTTCATTGTGTGGGGTGGGTTGCATTAATAATTAAGCAGACATCAGTTTTTCTTGACTTGTGGAAAGGTCCTGCATTATTATTTATTGGTGTAGTCTGCTTTATGTATATTCTTTAATGCAGTAAAGACAAACCTTTACCAGGTCATCTGTTAGCATATTTTGCTTGGTGTCACTCTAAAAGATAATAAGATTGAAATGGATTCTTGTCTTCCATCAGCCTGATTCCCCCCACCAGCTACCTTGTTTGGGTGTACTACCTGCATACCTTGTAACTCTGATCAGTGAAGTGGCTTTTATGGTCACTTTGCACAGGTCACTGGAGTATAAAATTCCTTTTTTTGATTTAGAACTTGCTTTATACAGAGCTGACTATCATTTTTAAGGTAGTGAAAAGTCATGATTCTTGCCTTAAACACTACAAAGACAACCTGCCAGTAGTCATGCCAATCAGGAAGCAACTGTCCTCAAACTCGTATGTCTCTACCACTTGGTTCTGGCCATGTTCTGTAAATGCTGTACAGTAGGTGGAAAAGTTTTTCTACATGTTCTATGAAGCAAGTGCTGCATGCTTATTGAAGATTGATGCAGATATCTGAGCCAGCTCTCATGACTGTAGAAAGGCTATAGGCAACTTTAAATGAGTGTCACTGGGCCTGAGCTTACACCATGGCAAGTCTATAAAACTTTCAGTACTAGATACAGTATGTATAGTACAACAGTGTTGTGTGAGTGTGCTAATCTGCTGGCTAGCAGGAAGTCTTTCCTCCTGTTCTGCCAGGTACTACTGGCACCCTTAAAACATGTTCGTATGTTTTCAAGCAGTCTAGTTTTATTCTTCAGAACTCCTTGGTGCAAGTGCGGTTCCCTTCTCTTTCCC
>NW_009953694.1:725061-753988 GCF_000747805.2 Chaetura pelagica | reverse complement strand
CTTTCCCTTTTGCCACTGAAAGAGCACTGACTGATCTGGTAGTGCAAAAGAGATAAGTGATATAGCCTTTAGTATTAGGAGTTCTGAGAAGGGATGAACCTGAACACCTGGAGGAAGAGTGCTACAAAATGTGAGCAGGCACATGGTTGTGTAGCACCTTTCATTTCTGTATGAATTGCTACTCTGTTTGGCTTGAGGGAACTAAAAGCCATTGCCAGTTTATTGTAACTAATATCATTCTAGTAGCTTAAACATACTTTATCACCAATCACTTAAAACCTTCTGTCTTTAATTTCATTGCTTATTATGTGTTAAGATTATAAATTCTCAGATTGTGTTGAGGAAGTGTCTTAGTTTCATTTGTGCTTGTTGGCTGTGGTATCTTACCAATCAAATGTAAACACAAATACAGGGATGTAATAGAAAACAAATCTAAACAGTATTTTATTTCCTACAATTTGAAAGTAAATGCAGCATCTGTTTCTAAGGCATGTGACTTGTGTTTTCTGTGCATCAATTTTTTCCATGCAAAGTTTGAATTAAATAAAACAACTGAGAATATTTGTAGTATGTGAAACCACTTCCCTTTGCGGCTAGTACTTTAAACAAAGACTATATCAGAAATAATACGTAGTGTCACTATGTCATTAGACTGAAGAAACACTAGAGCAAGGTGTCTTCACTATAGCACAGTTTGTCAGCCAGAATAAATTATAATGACTGTATTGATTTAAGCTAACTGCCTATGAAACTTCAAAAGATTACAACTTTAATTGATATTGAATTGCATTGACCTGATCTGATTTCCACATCCCTCATTTAAGTAGGTTCTTATTGATTGTTCAAATATGTAGTGGTGTTTAGGGCTGTAAGTAGGAGAAGAAGAGCTGAAGAGATTGTATAATTTGCCAGGCAGGATTGAGTTCAGGAAGAGGGGATGGTATGAATAGGGAGGGGAAGAATTTGTCCCTATCTTCACATGCATGGTTAAAGTAGAAAATAAATATGATGAGAAAACAAGAATATGTGTATTGCTTGAAAGCAGGTCTGACTTTCTGAGGAACTCTTATAGAAGTATGTAGTGCTCTGTTAATGGGGCAAGGAAGAGAAATGGAGAAAGAGTTGCTTTAGACAGGGCTGAGTTGGGGTGGGGATACAGATTGCTATCTCTGTAAGGAATGGCAGTGTGGCTCCATCTGACTTGCTCCATCCACTCCTTAATCTTGAGTTTACTATTAAAGACATGGCAACCAAGTGTGGGGTTTTGGCTGGGGAGCTTATTTAGTGTAGTCTAGGCCTTTGCACAGTAGGCATTGAGCAAAGGCAGTGGTGTGACAGTCATACTCTTCCTCCCGTCTTCATCTAGGTATGAGACCTTACATATGCAAGTATCACTTCAAGTCACAGGGGTATTTTCAAGGTCTGTGATTCTGATTCTTGTCTTCTAATGATTTGTCATCCTAAAAGAATGAGTTTAGCTCAATGTTAGTACCACCTATGGGGCAGCAAGGATATGTGCATCCATCTGGTCTGGTGTAATCTTGCTGTACTGCAGTTGCCTTGTTTCCTTACTTCTGAGTGGGTGTGTCCTGTAGTTGGCATTTCAGTACCACTCTGCAAATGAATCCTAGGCCTTTTTTGAAACCTTTCTGCATTGATTTCTGTTTAGAATTTAAGTGTATGGCTGAATCAATAATCAATTAACGAAAATGTGAAGAGCAAAAACAAACAGTTATATTGAAAATGCATTACTGGATAAGAACTCTAGAGCATATAAAGTATTTGCTGAGTTGCTGTGGGTCTGATTCATGGATTTGTTTTCTCCTTATGCTCTGCTGATCACATTCTGTTAAATAGATCAACAGTAAGAATATATATGAATATGAATCGAGTGGCTCAATGTACTGGATCAGACTATCAAAGCAGCTTTTTTTTTGATCCCAGTAGTATGAGAGAACTGCTATTTCAAAGGCAGGCGGTGCTCATCCATGAAAGTGTTTTCTTCTGACCTCTATGCAATTTTTGTATTCTGTGAGGTATGAAGCATATATGTCAATGCTGTTAATAACCATAAATTATTCTTCCTTCTAAAAACTTCCATCTGATCCATGTTGTTAGCTTACAGATGAGGTTAAGTATCTCCCTAATGAAATTAACTATTACAGTCACAACTGGATGTTCTAAGGAAATGGAAGGCTGAGACAGCATGAAGAATTAGCAACCATAGCAATTGACTAAGATGTGGTGCTGCTTAAAATAAAAATATGAAGACATAAATTCTTAAATGACTGATCACAAAAGCCTTAACTCTTCTCTATAATAAAATATTAGTAGGTGAGGCTGTACAAATAACACCAAAGAGTGTGTGTGGGGAAATCTGCAATATTTGCATTATCCCAAAGTTAGATGTTTAATGTCTTCTGTGAGGTTTATGTCAATACAGATGTTAAAATAAAGATTGCTGGTTTACAGTTAAGTAAATCTGATTTCTTGATGGGAGGGGTGAGCTAGGAGAGGTTTTATGTAACTATATACAAGTCTGGAAAAGGGGACGCTGCTCTGAGTTGCATGTGTGTGGAGATTACAGGTAGTTACTGATTTTGGTATTTTGATACTGATTTTGATATTATAAGACTAATTGGTTAGGTTAATAGCCACGTTTTTGCCTAAGAATAATTCTTTTGTAATCATTTGCTAGAGGGCACTGTGTTGCCAGAAAGGGATGTAGTAAGGCATGAGGATCTTTGCTTCATGGTGAAAAGCACCTGTTTATATATTTTGCTGGAATAATCAATGCTTGTCTGTTAGAGCTCTGACTCCTGTGAGTAAGCTTAGAGCACATACATCGAAGCCTGATTTTAAGTAAATTGTGTATCAAGTTTTTGTTTTGACAGTGTAAAATAATCAGGGTTTAGGAGTGCTGGGTTACTGAAGTTTGTTGGTAAACTCCACTAATGTAGGAGCAATGCTGTATATAAGCTTGGGTTAAATTCAGAAAGGTTTTTTTAGCCAAAAATAAGGAAAGTTTAATTCTGATAAAAGCTATGACATTGCATCAGCACTTGTAACATTTCAACTTTTTATTTTAAATTGAAACTCAAAGTAAAAACTTAATTTATTAAATCAGAAAATAGCTATAGGTTGAAACCTAATTTATCTTGGCTGAGGTACAAGGCAAAATCTGTTGTGCACAGCTCTGAGAGTAGCAGAAGTTACTGTAGCAGTTCAGAAAAATGGAAAAAAAACCCCTACCTATTGGACAGGGCTTACATGGTCTGAAATCAAAGTGTAACAAAGTGATGCCACCTTCCCATAAAAATGGGAAGCTGGCAGATGCCAGGCTGAGTGCTTACTGGATTGTTATAGGAGGTGTGAGCAGATTTTAGAGCAGGGGAGAAAGGGAAGTATATGATACTATACAAGTGGTGATTACTGTCACTGAGACTTTTTGGTCATACATGATGTGGTACGATTCAGATCTGCCCTCTGCTGACAGGAGTGTTTAGTGTGTAAAGTGCTGGGTTTCTATTTCTTTAAGAAGCAGAACATGATGACCCGACGGCAAGGTTAAAGATTTTATCACAGATACCAATGTAATGTCCCTCACTGGCTTACACTGCGGAGGCTCTCCTAAGATCTGACCACAACCCCTTATCTGCCTCCTATTGTATTGCAGTTTACTTCATGGAAGAGAAGAAAGAGGGTCAAGTTTAATGTTGCTATTGTGATTATTATATTGTGTTTTTTCTTCCCTGTACACCATCTCCATTTTATTTTTCTTCCTTTGACATATGTTGTCAGTTCCATGACTGTGTGGTGAGGCATATGTGCCTGTTGCTTTTTAATTTTTTTCTCAAGTTCTTAATCTCTTTATTTCCTGTGGCAGCTGGTTTGACTGACTAATCACCCCCCCTAGTGGTAGTGTCTGGAGTGAGGCTATTTACTTAGACTCTCTCCTTCCTCCTTTTCTGTCCACCCCTCACTATACTTATACAGCTTTACTGGGTAAATATCCCTTTAGGAGACAGCAATATCACTAATGCTGTGTAGAGCTGGAAGGCAGTAGTGGTTTGTGCAAGGCTAGTGGAAGTAGTAGAGCCTTTGTGGAGGTATCATCTTACCTAGAAGGTTGCTAGAGTGAGCAGTGCCAAAAGGTTCATGTTTGTCTTCTGTTGGTCTATCATCAACTTAAAAGTACATGCTAAAAACCAGTACCTACTTGAAGAACAAACATGCGTGTAATGGTCTCTCCATGTTTGAGAAGAAAGTATGGAACAGTTATTTAGGCTTTTTGTATGTTCTTATTCTTATTTCTGTGTTTCAATCATTCTGTAATTACTTTTTCAGCCCGGTCAAAGAGTTTGGTGATGGGTGAACAGATCGGGCCTCCTTCCAGACCTTCTTCTCCAAATCCTCAAGAACGTGTGCTAAAGTGTGGCTGGCTGAAGAAACAAAGAAGTATTATGAAGAACTGGCAGCAACGTTGGTTTGTGCTGCGTGGGGACCAGCTCTTCTATTACAAGGATGAAGAAGAAACTAAACCTCAGGTATGAGTACTTTGAGAACCATAGGGTGTATTGGTTGTGACTTCTACATGGATCACAGTCACTGCTTTGACTGACAATCAATTTCAGTTGCGCTCTATCCTAGCCAAAAGTGAGACTTAGCTACTGCCCAGGCAAGAGTAGAGCTTGGGGGAAGGTTAGAAAGTGTTTGTCTACACACCAAGGCATGCTGACCTCTGAATACTGGTCATCTGTTATACTGTAGTTTGACAGGAAAGAGCTAAGTAGTGCTAGATTGCTGAGGCAGGAGTGAAAAACCTTGCTTAATTAGCTGGGCTTTATAATCTCTCAAATAATCCATGGTTAGCAGAGAGCCAGTGGCTTTTAAAGCTAGCTTGTGGTGGTAGAGCATGTAAGTTTTGTTAAATGCCCACATTTGGGCTTGAGAAGGGGCTGTAATGTGTTTTAGTGTCTCTTGTATACACCTGGCAGTTACTACTTTTCAATATAAATTTTGAGGAGAGAATTTACACAAGGTTTTGTGCTGTGTCTGGAAAGAGGACTGAGTGATTTAGCATACTGTAGAATAATGTAACCTCCTACCATTGGGAAAAATTAAACTGTTGGAGTTTGCTTTTGTCAAAACTTACAGACTTTATGGAGCACGAATGAAAAAGAAAAACATTTTTTCCTGGTGGAAATCGCTGATGAAGTGCATGTCCTCGTATGCAACATATATTGCACAGTGTCACAGAGCTATCCCAAAGTAGACTGTTGAAAGCAAATGGACAGAGGATAGGATCAGTGTGTTTAGGAGGTAGCAAAGAGACAAGAAGTCAGCTAGTGGCTAAATAATTAATAAACACTAATGTTAATTGAATAAATCAAACCATAGTAGGGCTACTTAAAATGGTAAGCTTAGATCAGCTATATCAATTTATTCATGGGACAGCAAATGTGTTCAAGAAAGCTTTCCAAACCATATTTAGTCTTTTATAAGACTTGGGAGATTTAACTATGTCAAGTTCCTATATGGCAATTTACTGGGGATAAAGGGTAATGGACAGTCACCATGCAGCGTTCTTATGGGCAAGTGACATTTACCTTGCAACTTTTTGGTAGTGAATATTTTAAACAGTTTTTAATAAATTAACATTGCACAATTATGTCTTTCAAGCCAAGTATTGATGGATTTTTTCTAATGTTTTGCTGCTTCACATGATTTTTATGAGTGTGTCGCTTGTCTAGCACCAATTTCTTACAAATACATATTGTGTAATGAGAGGACAGTGCTCCTCCATCTAGGATAAACACAAAGCCAGGGTCTTTGCAATTGTTATTCTGGACTCTACACTAAATCCAGGATGATTTTCTGGTTCTCTGACCCTTCTATATCTATAGCGCTTAGAGGGGGAATGTTGTGCTACAAGATATGGGATAAAGCTTACAGCTGAGATAAAGAAATTCTTATTCAAGTTATTGAATACACTTGTAAAATATTGTTGCTGCATTTAATCTCTAAGGGCTTTCCTAGTTGCTCTGGAATATTTTGCAGCATATTTCCTGTAGTCATTGTTTTGACTTGTCAGGCGTCTAACCAGAGTCCCTGAACAGAGGGTACATAATTAAATAAGCCACACTATGTCGCTGTATTTTTGCTTCCTGATGAGTCAGTACAGGCATTGCAGAGTGACAGACAGCCTGTGTAATACCATCATGAGCCACACACTCGTAGCCTATTATTAAACTGCTTGATACAGCAATGTGATTAACTGCCACATTTTGTTGTGGATTGAGAACAGAATTTTTCCCTTGTGAGCCTGACACATGCATTGTAGATGTATGAGGATGCTGGCTGCATCTTATGTCTTTCACTTACCTAGTGAGGGTTTTGATCAGTCATTATGGATAGCCTGCTGTGTGAAGTCTAGAAGGACTTGAATGCAATGTAGCCTGTTGTTCCTCTGGGCTCTTCAAGCAAAAGATGTATTTTTCACTTTTAAGACAAGTACTTTATCTCCCTATACCATGTACAGGGAGAACTGGGCACTTCTGGACTGTTTTGGTGAACTTGATGAGGAAGGAGCTGTCTCAGGTAGTTATGAGGAATGTTGGAAAGAGTTTCTTTAACTCTGTCTCTTCTTGGGTGCAGGGTTACCATACATTTATCACTGAGGGAAACTATTTAGTGTAGAATGATACAGAATTGTGTTGTGGTTCTTGTAGCAGTTGCAGACTGATTGGCATCTGACTTCAGATAGAACTGTATGCACCTCATGGGTGAGATGTATTTTTGGAACTTGCAGATAGCTATTACTTGGGATTCTCTGGAATGAAGGGACAATGGTACAGGCATTCCCACATGGCTTGGGAAGACAGCTGTGACCCCGAGAGAACTTGGCTACAGGCCAAATAGGTATTTTTGTAAGTTGCTATTAATCCCTAATTTCCTTCACCTCTAAAGATATTTGTGTTTCTTTTAAATTCATTTTAATTATCAAGTATGGCCAGCAAGTTTGTGTGCAAAATCTAAATCAATAACTTCACTGAAATTCCCATTGATATGCCTACTTAATTATATGTACTATTGTTTATCTGAAAAAGATAAGTGAGATTTATGCCATAATGTTTCGAGAGAAACCTTAAGCAATGCTCTTTTATGGATTTTGCTATTACCTGTTTTTATGAAAACCTATGCTTTCATGTCTTTAAAGGGAATTGTAGACATTCTTCCTTGAAAACAGTGCTGCAAATATAGAACCATTATCTAATGACAGGAGAATGGCATAAGCTTAAAGAAGTGAAGAGGAGCTATTTTGTGGCCTTAATGGATCAAGTGCTGCAGAAGGATCTGTGTTTGACTGCCATGTGAAAGTTGCACAGTTCACTCTGTCAGTCTGACTTCTGTGCAGAAGTTAGAGCTAAATTCACAGGCACTGCTTTTCCTGAGTGTTTTCCTGAGTGCTGCCATGAGGGGAGGAGAAGTGACCTGCAAAGTGCTTTTGATGCTCCTACTCTGTCAATATACCTGTGGGTTTTAAAAGTAGCCTTAGGTTTCTTTTTGTCCTTGGGATAGGACATAGTTTGTGCCTCTCCCCAGTGTCCAGGGGAACAAAAGCCACTCTGTAGCTAATTCATTAACTTTTCTTTAAGTATAGACTTGATACGTTAAAAGCTTTAGACATCTGCAGTAGGCTTGAATTTCATGCTCTAGAAAACAGCAGAATTTTCCAGAATGTGTTCTGTCCACTGGACTCTAAAGATGATTATGTACATGAAACTTTAGTGTGCCATTTTGGAATAACTTCAGATGCTTCTACAATTTCGTCATGGTGCCTTTCCAGTGTTTTCCTGTTATTTTTTAAATGCCTTCAGCTTTTAGTCTTTTCTTAGCCTCCCTGTTGTCATCTAGGTCCAGTTTCAGGCAGGGGAAGCCAAACTGTGGTGGAAGCTGCAGCATCTACTGATCCACAAGCCACAGCTGAACTTGCTCAGTAACATGGTTTGCAAAAACACAGCTGTCCAGAAGTTTCTTGCCAAATATTTCTGCATAACTGTGTGTATATTTCTCACTAGCAGTGTCCCATTGTAGAGAATTCATGTATGTTGCATAACTAGTTTTGAAAAGTGGCTTGTAGATAGTTTGCTAAATGTACTTTCACAAATACTCCTCTACAGAAATATTTTGTCTATCTATGCTTAGGGAAAAAATGACTTGAACTAACATTAAAGCTATATGCATGTAGACTTAATTTACATTCTTGCAAAAGCATTTAAGGGTGGAAATGTTGTCACGTAGATTAGTCCACAATCTCTAGTTCTAAGCTTAAATGGGAATGGATTTGCATAAATCTAGGTCATGTTCTTGGGTTAGGTTGGGCTATTTGATCCTTAGAAGTCTGTGTCAGAATTTCTACAGCAGCTTTATACAAATTAATTTTGTTCCATGTTCAGCTAAATCAAGATGTTCATTTCAACATCCTTAGCTGGGATGTCTGAGGGCAGGTTTAAGCACCACTGTTCCCCCCCCCCCGCCATCTTACAAGTATTTGTAACACTGACTGAAGTGCTGTATTAAAGCTAATGAGAATTTGGTGCCAGAATCCTAATGGTATTCATTGAGGGACTCAGCCAAGGAAAGGAAGCTTTCCACTCAGGTTTTCTGTGTTGCAGCTTTTCTTTACCAAGCTCTGGCTCTACAGAGCCTGGTACAGGGTGGAACTTTTCAATTGGTCTTGTTGGGGAGGACTACATTAGTACTGTTAATGTATGAACACTTGTCCTCTTAAGGTCGCCCTAATAGCACCAAGATCCTAAAAGTGCAAAGTGATGCTATCATCAAAAATTGGATTTGTATCTCCAGCTTACTGGAAGGTCTGTAACCTATTGTCTGCCTCTTAAGATGTTTAGCTGTCTCAAGCTCCCAAAATCTGAGTGAGGTAGGATTAATTTAGTCATGAATTGAGGTTTATTCTGGGGCATGCTTTGGCATATATCAAGTTAGACCTTGGGGAATTTATACTGATTTAATCCATCATTATTTTGCTTCCCAAGCAAGATTACTAACGCAGTCTGAATGGCTGCTGGAGGAGGACACATCACTCTACTGAGTAATGTCTTCTAGCAGTGACAGCAACTGTCAGAATTGATATACCCTTCCTGCTAACATGAATTGGTTTTTTTCTGCCTTTTCATCTCTGCCTATTTGGAGTTCTCCACAGTGTACTAGGCAGACTGGAGATCTGTGAGCTATATATACACCTGTACTTTTCAGAGATGGGCCTAGGTTTCAGGCTTCTCTTGTTTTTCATATGTAGTGTGACCATCCCCATTTTCTTTCAAAAATGGTTCATGTGTCTACTTCTCTTGTCTATTCTTCTAGCTGTTATGGTACCAGCTCAACTTGCTACAATGTCATTTCACAGCTGAATTAAGGTGCCCACTGGTAAGGACAAAGTAGCTATACTAGTGTACAGTTCCCATTGCCAATGTGGCTGCAGCAAGTCCTGCTTTCCTTCCACTGTCCCACATCTCTAGTGGTTCCTTGGTTTTATTTTTTTTGTTTTGTTTTTGTTGTTTTAAATGACGTCTACTGTGCACTGATCTTTTTCTTCTCCTACATTTCATTACAGCTGGTTAAAATGAGAAAAAGGAACAAGTCACTTCTAGGAGCAATTTCTACAGAATACATGAAATCCAATACTTTTCTGAAATGTTTTTCTTAAAGAAAACATCTTTTGCCAGATTTCAAATGATAGCTGAAGCTCTGAAAGTCTGATCAGCTGGAATAAAATTCTTATTAACACAAGCCAGAAATACAGAATAAAATGCAATGTAATGACCTGAAAATCAGACTTTATAGCTGAGAATCCATGAACAACAAATTGAAGTTAAACTGAGAAAAACTTGTAAGAGCACTTTTTTTTCCTAACTGTGATTTTTGGGGCCCTTTCTTGTGGTTTCTTGAGATTCTTGTGTTAGGCTATTCTGAAATCCTTTCTGGTTTCAATTGTGAAACTTAGATATTTAAATTTTTTTCTTTGCTTGTGCTGCCCTTTTACTATTTCCCTCGGGATGTTCCAAATACTCCTAAAAGTGTAAGGGTTTGAATTTGTCTGCAGCATTAAAATTTTAGGTTGTATTATTCATAAAGAAAAAGAATTGTGGCCCTCCCTGCTATCCACATGCCCCTTCCCATGTGCTTCAGACTCAGGTTGACACAGGAGCTATGTCTTCTCCCCTCACTTCAGGGAACTTTGTTCTGTGGTAAGGCAAGCAGATACTTTTAACAGTCTTGGTCATTTACCTCTTGAACATGATGTCCCTAGGAACATGCTACAAAACTACTTGAAATCTTATGCATTCCATGTGAAAAAGAGATGGGGAGGAAATCTGGACCTCTCAGTACCTCTGAACCATTTTTTGTTTTGAAGAACTACCTAATGGAAACCAGACTGAGGAAATGCAGGCTTCCTTCTTGAGCCAAAATTTGAGACTGGTCCTTGCCAAAGCATCCTAAGCTTTGGGTAAACATTAGATTCAGGGTCCTGTCTTTGAAAATCAGGCTGTGTTCACTTAATGACTGGTCCTTGTTCCTGGCTGATGTATTTCATAACACTCTCTAGTTTGCATTAATCTAATGAATTGCAGTGCATTCAGGTCTTCAATTTGCTTTGGGGTTTTGCTTGGGAATTTTGCTCTTTGTCTGGCAGAAGACAGTTTAGCAATGGTGGTAATTGATGGTATTACTTCAATTTTCCAGGACACTGATGTTAAAGGTATTTTGTAATTTTATACAAAAGGTCAGAGTTATGTGAATGGGGGATCCTTTTAGAAATTCCTATTCCACAGGTGGTCTTCTCCTTCCTTGCTCTTGGAGCACAGCAGCTGTGAATGTTGCAACATCCTCTCTATTCCCTTTTTAAAAATAAATGTTGACATCTGTTTTCCATCTTTTTCCCTCCTGTTGTATATCCTGGCAAATAATAAATTTCTGGGCTGAGTAGCCTACTACTGAGAGTATTACTCTTCACTGGTTTCAGCCTTCTCTGCTTACAGTTCACTCTAGCTACCAGAATTGGGTAGCTGGTAGTTTGTTGGTTATTTTTGTGAAGAGAATGTGCTCAAAATTATCTAATGTCCACTTTTAACTCTTTATTCTGTCTTGGGTGCTTTGTGGAGACAGCAGGTGCTGACTTTGGCCCCTTGTGGAGTATGTCTGTACTCATTTGACTCTTCTGAGATATAATTCAGTTTTTGTTTTCTTTCCTTTCATACCTTGATTTCTCTTGTCTATGTCAAATGTGCTATGAAGAACTTTACAGTGTGCTACAAAAGATCCAGCCCCATCTTTTGCTATTACATTAAGCACAGAATTTTTTATTTTAAAATGCAGAGAAACAAAGTTGAGATAGAAATGTAAAGGCACAGTTTCCTAAAAGCAAAACCAAGGACATCTAAACTGAATGCCTCAATACAAAATCTGACTTGCTTAAGCATGTTTCTCTTTTTCATGCTTGTTTTTGCTTTTACATTCCGTGGAAGGAAAAGCAAGTCCATAGTGCGGAATATTCAGCATATATGCAACATGGTCAGGGTTGTATTCATTGTTCCATAGACAATGTACACTCAAATTCAGGGTTTCTTGTATTTCTACCTTTTAACTATGCAGTGCCCTGCAATATGTTGTAAACTGCAGTAGAGGTTCCTGAATTCTAGATGGCAGGAATTCCTTGCTCTAGAATCATCTGACTTATTAAGAGGAACTAAATGAATATTTAATTTTTGATCACCCTGAGGAATGGCAAAACATGGAAGCAGGTTGCTGAATTTCAAGTGACATGGCAAATTGAGTTCTGGTCAGTGAGGAACAAATTTGAGTACTTCTGAGACATTTTCAGTCTGCAATGAAAAAATCCTTTCAAAGTAGCAAGTCACAGAATAACAGAATCATTGTGGTTGGAAAGGACCTCTGAGATCAGAGTCCAACTATCAACACAAAAAACCCCAACAAACCAACTAAAACCAAACAAACCCACAACCTTGACCACTAGAGCATGCCCTGAAGTGCCACATCTACATGTCTGAGTACTTCCAGGGATGGTGACTCCACTTCCATGGGCAGGCTATTGCAGTGTCTGACCACTCTTACAGTATAGAAATTCTTCCTAATATCCAATCTAAACCTCCCCTGCCGCAACTTCCTGCCTTTTCCTCTGATCCTGTCCTTATCCACTTGGGAGATGAGGCCAGCACCCACTTCACTACTACCTCCTTCAGGTAGTTGTAGAGGGCAATTGCCAGTGCGGAGGCGCAAGGGAAGAATGCAGATCAATCAGTATGATTGATGAAGCAAACTTCAAACTTTATTAGAAATGACAGGCACTTTATATACCCTTATCCCGAATTTTGCATGTCCAGGGTTACACTTATGATTGGTCAGTTGTACTAGAACCTGCCATGATCTGAGCAGTGACTGGCTCCTAGGCTCAGGTTCAGTCAGGACTCTCCAGCCCAACTCCTCCTTCGGCACGTCCGGGTGTTTACTTCGTTGCCTCACTTTTTATCAACTGGTTCTCATGAGAGAGTCCTTGGTCGTTGAGGTCCAGGTGTTCTATCAGTAAAAACAGGATTGCTCACATATCCGTTGTTTATTAAACCAGCCTGCAACAGGCAATGAGGTCTCCCCTCCGCCTCCTTTCCTCCCTTCAGACTAAACTTCAGTTAGCTCATCTTCTCTTCATGTGACTTGTTCTCCAGACCTTTCACCAGCTTGGTAGCTCTCCTCTGAACATGCTCCGGCACCTCAATGTTGTTCTTACAGTGAGGGGCCCTGAACTGAACACAGTATTCAAGGTGCAGCATCACTGGTGCTGAGTACAGGGGCACAATTGTCTAGGGTTGTTGTGACCAAAATGCAGGATCTGGTAGTTGGCCTTATTCAATCTCATATGATCCAGCCTGTCCAGGTCCCTTTATAGAGCCTTCCTACCTTCAAGCAGATCAACAGTCCTACCTGATTTGGTGGTGTCTGCAAACTTACTGAGGGTGCACTCAATTGCCTCATTTGGATAATTGATAAAGATACTGAACAAAACTGACCCCAGTGCTGAGCCCTGAGGGACGCCACTGGTGTAATTTTTAATAGTCATTTTAATAGAACGAGTTGTCAAAACTGGAATGCTAACTGGTAGAGCCTCCATGACTTGGAACTTATTGTGTAGATTAAGTCTTTTCCATGTCAAGCATTACTGTTCTGATAATTTATGGTGGTTTTTGAATGTTTTGTGTTCAAAGAAAATAGTAAAACTTAATTTACATTTAATACAAGCTGTCTCCTTGGTTTATTGCAGTGGTTTCTCCAAATAAAGGATCTTTAGGAAAATATATTACTGAGGAACAAAGCCAGGGAATTATGCCATAACAAACAAAATGAAGAGTCAAATAACTGTCTTCTCTTTGATAGAGATTGCAAAGGTCGTATGATGGGTTGTCTTCTATCAGCTGAAATCCTGGATTGTCTGTCTCATGAGACACTAATTGTATTACTCAGTAATATGTATCTGGAAGCTAACAAAGAATAACTAAGATTTTTTATTACTAATACCGTTATGCTCCAGTGTGTCTTGGATCTGGGTGTTGCCAAGTGGGCTGGGGAGAATGCAACAGTGCATGTTTAGTAGATCTGTGTGAAATCAAGTGAATAAAACATCTATTTTTATGCTCAGCAAAAAAAAGATGGTTGGATCCCAGCTTCTGTTCCAGGACAGTTCAGTGCAGGAACCGCTGATTACACAATTAATGACTTCACTCGAGAGTCACGGTTCTTACTGCCTTGTGTGTGTTATTGTGTGTACAAACTAAATGTTAGCTACAAACTCTTCAAAATGTCAAAGACTAAAAGGAAGTGGAGAAACAATGAGGTCCAAATAGTGTGTTTTTTCTTGTTCTGCTCATTTTATTGGACAAGAGCTTCCACACCTTTTTGATAGAGAAGATGATTTGAAGATAATATGCCACCAGCTATATAGAATTCCTCAACTGGGATACATTGTGTTATGTGTACTTAGGTTCAAGATGAAAATGGGTCTGTGTTCTGGCAGTGTTTGCACTTGAGAACTAAGACCATTAAGATTTCTGGCTAGGGAACTGTAGTCTCTTGGACTATAAGGTAGTCTCACTGCTTTGCAAACCTCAGTCAGCTGTAGCCCTCCAGTATCTTTCTGGGAACTTCCCTGTATTGAAAACCTCTGGAAAACAGACCATTTTCTTCAGTTGTGAAAATATTTCAAAATAAAACTTCAGCTACCTCGAGGCTTGCAGATGGCAGCCAGAAATTAAAAAGTGAAGGAAGAGTAGATATAATGTGAGATTAAACTTTTGCAAGATAATTAGTTATGGAAACCAAAGAGAATCACCTGTGCATGCTCCAATTATTGCTATTCCAGATGAAAGATGATGTGACCACAAGTTTCTAGTGTGAGAGAAGAGGACAAGTGTGAGGCAGGTTGCATTAGCAGCTCAATTTTTTCCTACTCAAAAGGGTGGGTTTGGAAAGGATATGGGATTTGTGGAAGAGTGGGGCTTAAATTCGTATGTCTGTTGTGTTTGTTTTCCTTCCCCTCTTTTAGGCTTTTGCCCTTCTAATGGTGTTTGTGTCCCTTACAGGGTTTGATAATACTGCAAGGCAATCAGGTGAATGAACTGCCACCTAATCCTGATGAACCAGGAAAACATCTGTTTGAAATTACCACAGGTAGGTCAGCATTTTTGTATTTTTGACATAATGTCATCTCCTTCCCATTAATTGTCATTAGTGATAGCCAAGTTGTACCGATCACTTCTAAACATTCTGATACACCAGAGTTTATATGGAGAGACTGGGAAATGGGAGCCAACAGCCTTGTTTAAATTAAATATACAGCACAGGAAACACTTGTCTCTACAGTCAAATATTACTTTTTGGGGGGGCAGGTGTGCTTTTACCTGTGTCTCTGTGGTATTTTTCTTACCCTCTAATCAGGCTATAATCAAATGCCTGTATTGCATACCCCTTCTAGACACAGCATGAGGCAAGTAGTGTTGAAGGTTTTCAATTGTATCCAAAGGCAGGGTTTTGCAATAACCCAGTCCCAGCTTTCTGTTTGACACACAGGAAGCTACTTGGAGAGAGGAGGTTTATTTTTGTTTTCATTATCGCTGCACACTACCTCTTAATGTCTCTTTTTCCCTGTATAGCACCATGCCCTCATAGGCAGGACCCCACACATGGGGGGGATTGGGCTTACAGTGTTGCTTGCATGGAAGATCTCCTATGAATTGACATTTCACTGTCTGAATACAGTATCTTCTGCATTATTTTCCAAAGATTGTGCACCACGCTGTTTTAGAAAGATTGTGGACCTGGGATGTGAAAGCACCTGGGTGGTTGTGATTGTGACTAATCAATGTGTTCTGGCAGTGATGTGAAATAACTGAGTCACAAACTGGCTCAATTGAGGTTTCCCAGAGACTTGGGTTTGCCCTCTGGTATCAGGTGGGAAAACAGTAATTCTGCACTTCTTTCTCAAACTGTCAGGTTATTACTTTAGGCTATAAAAGTATTGTCTCAAACTGCATATGGCTGTTGCTTCAGTGGAGCTGGTAAAGTAATGCCATGTGGCTACTTGAAAGAGGATATCCAGAGGAACGGAAAAGAGTGGAGCTGTTACAGCATAGTTGTGAATCCAAGGACATCTATGTGGTTAATCAGTAGTGGACATGCATTCAGTTTGTGATGTTGCCATTCTCTCTGTTCCCTGGAAAAAGTTATTCAGTCTTAGTGCACCATTGCCCTGCCTGCAAAACTCAGATGTTTTTCCTACCTTGTGGAGCTAAATCCATTAATATTTGTAGCATACTTAGTTGCTATGTGAAAAGCAGGTGTTGAGAAACGCTATAAGTAGCCAGTCAATACAGAATGTGACTCAGCAGAGGCATCACTGGAGAATGTGGAGATAGAGTTCCCCGTTCTGTTCACAGTACACTTATTCAATGCTGGTTTTGGCAAAAATGTATTGTCTTTTTTGCATGTTTTTTGAAATGACTATGTTATGTGTGGTTGCCAGCCTGCACAGCACCCACATAAGGAACAACTCTTAAACCGATGCCAGAAAGGAAGAGGAGCACAAATGGTCTTTTAGGACTCAATTATTTTCCATCAATTCCTGTTTTTCCTTGTGTTTGATTTATGGTCATTATCATATCTCTGCCTAATTGTGCCTCAGTTTGCCTGCTGAAAACTAGGACTATATCGTTTCTATAGGGATGACAACATTTTTTAGTCATCTTAATGAATTTAGGAATCGTGTGAATACGAATAAATTCCATAGCTTTAAATACAGATACAGGATTTTAGTGTGCAAGCAGAGCTTTCATAAAATTAAGAACAGAGTGTAGCGTTCCTAAAATAGTCCCATAGTATCATGGTATTAACTTACCTAGCAAAGAGGCTGAAACTTGCCTGCAAGGATAAGTCCCAAAACTTTAAGGACTGTGGTAACAGTTGCATCCAAAAACATATTTTGTGACCGATAGCTAAGGCTTTCAGCATCCTTGTTGCTCAGATCTTCCCACCTTTCTTCTGCAGCAGGCTGTGTAAGACTTGGCTGTGGGAGCTGCTTCCTCAGAGTGCAGGGACTAGAGCAGTAACATGTTCTGTGCTGTAACAGAGCATGTATTGATTTTCTGCAGAGTAACAAGAACTAATGATGGGCATTGTGTATTATTCATGTTTCATCAAGTTCATTTCTAAGCAGCACAATGCAGCTCATAGAAGGGTGAACTGGGGACATGAGAGACCACACAACAGTTCTACAGTCAAACCAATGTTAGATCTGATGGCAGGACTTCCTGAAATACCTCCTTTAGCTGAGATGTTCTCCATCCTCTGTTCTGGGGATATGATGTAAATTTGTGGACCCTTTTTAACCCATTCATGCTTTCCTCCCTCACAGCTAGTGAAGTTCAAAGTGGAATGGCAGGGTAAGCTGTGGGCTTAAATTGCTCTTCTGTTCCAGTGCACATTAGTAGGTGAGAAGGATGTTTTAATAAAATTGTCAGGATAGCATGAGGTCAGGTGCAAAGCTTTAACTCTTTGGGGTAATCATCACACAGCACCTGGTATTTTGGGATGGAAGTATGTTGCAGGGGAGAGGTGTGCAAATTTGGTAACAAACAGCTGACTGATTACTGGGGCAACAAAGCAACTGTGCATTAGTCTGGATTTACAGTGCATTTCAGTGCTGTGATGCAGCGTCTTAAGAAGCACAGGGATTGATTTTTGAGAATGTCTTAAGGAATATTGATGGTTTAAATATTCCTAAGGCCTCAGATTTTAGGAAGCTTGTGCTTTTAATGCCCTGTGGAAAATAGTCTGCCTTGTTTTATTCTCTGATCCTTGAAGCACTAGGAGATGAAGCTTCTCTGCAGAGTCAGAAGTAATTCTCTGATATACTAAGGTTTCCAGAGTCAAAGAAGGGAGTGGTTCAGAAGTGGTTAAGTTCTGAAGGAGGTAAAAACTGATGTCTTCTGAAAATGAAAGGGTTATTACCAACTGGTTGGAGAATAACTTGTCTTTGTAGAAAGCCTGGTGACTTTAAAGATCCTTCCTTTCTACTTCAGAATTAACTCAATGGATCTTTTCATGGAGAGCAAGAGCAGAAAGATTAAAAAAAACAAACCAAAACAAAAAACCCAAGAAATTATTCCATGGATTATCTGGTACCTCCTTGGTTAATGTCTCCGGTGGTGTGGGGGACCCAGCTTTCTTTTACCCTGCATTTAGACCAGGAATCTGAGTCTGTCACCTGCATATAGTGGGCAAATACCCTCAAGTGAGTACTGTTTGTTTTGGTTTTTTTCTGGGAAAGGCATTTTTTCTTCAGGTTTTTACTGTGAAATCATTCTAGACCAATCTTGTCCAAAGCAAATATGCCCTTTGGTGTTTCAACAAACTGAGACGTTATGGTTGAAAGCAGCCTTGCTGAAAAATTCCTGACCAAAAGTCATAATACTTATTTTGGTGTGTCTGTTACTGGTGATAACTAGTTCCTGTTTTCTTGCTACAGTGGTTTCTGCCATGGTCAACAGTGGTAGCTCTTAACTGGGTCTTTGAGAATAAGAGTGCAGTTTGTGATTAATTTAATTTGGTTTCACTGGAAACCACTGCTGAAGGGGTTGGTCTTGCTTTCTCCCTTTTACTCTCGACTTCTTCCCCAGTTTCTGATCATGCCTTACTTCAGCTCTTGTGGCTGAAAAACAAAACAACAAAAATCCTAAACAACAAAACCCACAACCACTTTTGAAACCAGTTGGATTTCAGGTCAACCCAGTTAAGCTTGATGAAAACTTCACCTTCAGGTTGCTTTTTGTGCTCCAAGTTGAGTAATACTACCAGCCCCCTCTTTAGTAAGGCAGTCCAATCCTCTTCAGAACTGTTGTCTCAGGCTTTTTGCAGACTCAACCAGTTGGAGTGGCAGCTTGTTTGCCTTATCTCGGTAGGGCAAATGGTTCCTTCAAAGCAGTCAGCTCTGTGGTGTGTTTTTGTGTGATCAACACCAATTAAGTTACTTTTGTGGCCTTTTAATCTCAGCTCTTGTTTAGATGTTGTGTGATTAAAATACCTAGAGGGGAAATTAGAAATTCAGATATTAAAAATTATTCCAGGTTTCCTATTATTCAATGCAAACTGCTGTTCTAACTAACAGCAGGAAACCAAGTTTGCCACTGGTAATTAAATTTTCTCCTGAACCCTACAGATGATAACCAACTGTGCATATCTGGATGTGTGGTGATGTTGATATCTGAGGGTTTTATTTAGATTTCTGGGAGTTGGTATTGGTCATATTGACAAGGGAAATATCAGCAAGTGAAGTAGTTCTGGCTCTTAATGGAAAGAATATAACAATGTGGTTTCAGCAGTGCGCTGTGGAAACACTTAGCAAGTGAAAGATGCGAGCATCACAGGGAGACTGGTATTGCACTGATCTGCAGAAGATAAATGGTGTTGGTTTTGCAGTGGAGGCCACTGTCTTGATCTGTGTTCAGCACTTCTAGATACCTGGACTGCAGCTGACAGCATGCACATATTTGTATGTCACTAAAAATGATAACTGTCTTTTGGAATCTGAATTACATTTTCAATTTATTAAGGAGGGAGAATCCTAAAATGTCATATCTGAAATGTCTTTCCAAATGAGTGCCCAGGATGATAAAATTGCATGTTGCCTTTGCAGCCACAAAGTCTGAAAATACTTTTTATTATTACCTTGTAGCTTGAGCTTAAGACCTTCAAAGTAGTGAAGTCTTAGCACTAAGATAGTGACAGGTACATTTGCTTGGCCTTTGCTGGCTGCTAAGTCTCGCTGTATATACAAGATGAGTGCAACCTGAGTCTCTTTGAAAGTATTCTGCAGGCTATACCTAAAATTTGTCTATATATTATTCTGTATATTCTGCTTGCTCTGTCTGCTCCTGAGCACTAGATGGTGCTGGTTCTTTCCACGAAGTACTTGGACACTTGATGTCAGTAATGGCATTTTTCTTGAATCATCAGTGATGTCTCCTCAAAGGCAAATCAACAAGCAAGAGTCCCCACTTAATGTTATTGCCCAGCCTGTGAAGCTAATACTGTGCTGAGTAGTCAGAACATATTATTGTGTACCTTTCTGTGTATTTGCCTTGCCATGAGCATCTTAGTCCTTCTAAATCCAGGAGGTACAATGAACTGAATGCTTTCAGCTGCTGTCACTCATGCCAAAATAAACAATCTTTTATAACATTAAAGTTTAAGTTGTTTGCTCTTTCAACCTTAAGATGAAAACAATGTTTATTGGTTATAGAAGAGAAACACACATTCCATATAGACATGAACAGTAGTGAACCTGTGTGGGAGCCACTTGAACCTAGGCCTCTGCTATTTCAGGTTAGCATACTGGCCCAGAAATTACTGGCTATTTTGCAGCATCTGTTTTTCTCCTTTCCTACTCTAAGCCTGATTAAACTTATTTTTCAAAATACGTCTTCAGTTTTTTCCAACTTTGATAAATTGACATTTGCCTCTTCCATCTGGGCATGGGGGTGAAAGAGTTTGCTCACACCTCCCACTGCATTGCTGCTTAGGGGTCTGCTGAGAAGACCAGAAGATACTAATTGTCATTTTTAGGGTAACTGCTTTGTGAATTCTACTGAAATAATTTCATCTAACTGAAAAAAATAGCTTTTTTTGGCCTGTCAAGACCTTGAGAACTTCATTTAGCATCCACTGAATTACTAATCAGCTGCCAGTAGTTCTAGGTGTGTTATATAAATGGATTTGAGTTTAACACCTATTACTTGAGTAAGTTAATGGGGACTCATTGTACTAGATGCTAACAACTCAAACTGTGCATAAGCAGGGCATCTCTGCTTACTGGTCTCATCTTTACTTTCCCTGACTTGACTGTGCCATGTCACTGAATCCTTCCGAAAAGAGAATGTGAATTAAAAGGCTGAACTTTGCCCTCTCCGTTAATGTAATGTTTCTGATTTCAACAGTGTTGTGTTCAATTTGGTGGTGTATCCCTATAACATGATCAATACACTCCTGCCTACTTCAGGTAGGCATTGACTTATGCTTGTGAAAGTCATCAGACTGCATCCAGACTTTTGGACTGAAAGGATATTAGGCTTCTCTTTTCCCCCAAGGACTGTGAGGCTCTCTGATAGTTAATGTTTTGGCTCACCTTACCTTATCATCTTAAAATATCTTGAAGGGCACCAGGAGGCACCTGCAGCCTGTAAATTGCTTTCTGCTTTGTTTCTTTTCCCTAGCATATGCAATGCCCAAGGCTTATGTTTGCATTTGGCAAGGAAAGGTCCTGCTTCATGAAATAAACAAGATCCTGTCTATTTCATAAGAAGTGTTTGCTCTATTTCAAGTTACACTGTCCATGTTTCTTGATGCTCTGGGGTACCTGGACAGTTGAAAGTAGGCCTGGAAATGGCTAGTGATAGCATACACGTTCTGCTACCCTGGAATCTCCAGGAGAGGCTCTGGATCTGATCCCTGATCAGTAGCACCTAGCTGTCTTTAATGCATGTGCTGGCTTTCAGCAAGAATGCTAGTTATAACTTCAATTGTAACAGCATGAGGCCTGCTGGGAAAGGTGCATGAGCCTTAAAGAGTTTCATTAATAGCTTTTCCTAGCTTTTTTGCTAGGACAGATCATTAAGACAATCTCTGTTCTTGTGCAGCTTTCCTTAACCCATTGTATTCCTCAAAGTCATATGTCTGCATAGCATTTTGTGGAGGTTGCCCTCTGGATATATGAAGTGTAGTTCTGTAAGATGATGGCATGTGGTTGCTGGAATTTATAAGGCATCATTTGATCCTATCAGGTTAGCTTTCTAGTGCAAATCTGAACTCTTTCTGCTGAGATGTTCCAGAATAAGCTCAGCTATTGGGTATTCTCCCTTAAGGATAATAAGCCCTAAAGCATGTGTAGTTATTAGAGGTTTTTTGGTTTTCAGCATTACTGTGCACTAACAGTTTTGTTCTGTAGAGATGTTTATCAAACTGTCAACATGATCAGTTACGTAGTACCTCTCCTATATTTTCTTGCTAATTCATCAAAAAGGATGTCTTCCGTGCTGTCTTGAAGCTTGTGTGCTCTGGTGCTTCTGTTGCAAGTTATTCTTTGTTTGGCCTCAGAAGCAATTGTGTTCTGATTTGCAATAATGATGGGTGAATTTTTTGTAAGACTTATGTAATGTTTGGGATCTCTGAGGCTGAGAAAATACTCTAGTATGTTACCATGGTGGTAGAGTAAAATTAGGTACTTGATATATGGCAGCGTAGTTCATAGCACACAGCAAATTCTAACAAATAACTATTAGAGGTCAATATTTTCATGAAGAAAGAAAAAATCAAGCTAAAAATAAGTCTACTGCTTGGGTGCCTTCTCCATGTGTTTTATTGGGTCAATAGTCTTACTGAGGTGAGCTGATCTCTAAACTGTGTGGGATTGGGCCCTCTGAAGTTAATCTGAATTGCTCTGCAGTTCATTGTGTCCCTAGCTGTTATGGCACTGTCATGCTAAATTACAAATATAATACATTTCAGATTCATTTCAGGGGTTGTGTTGGTTGTGTGAGCTGGAGATGCACCTCACTCTTCTCTTTCAGTGTTCTCAGAGACTGTTTTCCTCTTTATTTTCTGTGCTTGAGCTTTTTAAGGGCTAGCATGTCTGTGGAGTGCATTTTATTTAGCCCTGATACTAGAAGTAAATTGCTGAATTTGGGATGGATGGATGATAACTTTTTATTTGTTAAGGTGGTTAATTTTTTTTAATCCTCTGTGAATCCTGAGCGTGTCGGTGGATACATGTTACCTGTTTGCAAAGTTAATGCTTTGTAATAGCAAGAATAAAGAAAACAGCTCTTTGTTTTGTAAAATTTTGTAGATGGGGACAGTAACAGATTTTTTTTTTCTGTACCTGCTATGCTTCTGCTGTTGTCATTACACAACTACTATGATGTCTGCAGGATTTAATGACTTGTGGGTTTACTCTGGCTTCCTACATGCCTTGAGATGCTGTGAATTTGGTTTCTGTGATGTGTGCAGCAGGTGCAGGGAACAGAAATACACATGCATGCTGAAGCTGCATCAGTCACTGCACTCACAGAAAGAAGAGCAAGAAGCAAGACTGGTCTCTAAGCCAATGCAGGATGACAGGAGTGCAAGAAAACACTATATTTGCTCCCCAGACTATTCAAAAGGGAACTCTGAAAATTTTTTAAAACCCTTGTATGCAGGTGAGAGAGGGAACCATCATCCACCAACACACTATATTCTGACAGTCCTGTGAGGCAGCACTACTGATGCTATTGAGATACCTGTTAGTGCTGGTAGCTTAACTGCTTCGTGTAATACTCTGACTCAAAAATATCAACTTGCAGTCATTCTGGGGAGCAAAGGTAAGAAAGAAGCATTTCCTTTTCACACACCCCACACAAGTGTGTGGGGGAAGGGACAGCAAGGTTGATAACATGTTGCTCCAGCATCCAAAAGGAATTATAATTGGGAAGCTGCTATCTGAGGTGTTTATGAAACTGTGCCTTTGAATGATGCATAATGGCAGTTTGAAGTGGCTGCTGGCTGTCAAACAGCTGTGAGGCTTCACAGGCAAAACCACTCTGTTTGCCTGAAATGCTTTAGGGATAATTAGTGTGCTATCACTGAGAACCAGCTTGCACTGGGCTTTCTCAACTTCATGGCAAGGAGTGGGAAATGTGACAAAGATATAGGCAGAACACTGAAGATTTATACTTTGATAAATAAGTAGCTGTGCTATTAAAAAAATGGGAACTTAATGTTATATTGTAAAAGATTTATTTAGCCTTAGTATGCTACTTGTCAGTATTTCCAAAGTACTGATTACTTATGAGAGAGGGAGGAAGACTGGGTGTTGAAGTGACTGACTTCTTTTTAATAGTTATCAGATTCTTATCCTATGCATGTGCCTGTACTTAGCCTTACCCCTAGGTAGGGTCCTTGATTGCTCACAAAATATATGCCTAACTGTAAAGATGTTAAAGATTCTCTTGCACTATGCAGGAACTTAGACTAGGCCATCACAGGGATGCATCTTGGGCTTGATGTTTATCAATAAACTTTAAAAGGCACAAGTTAGCCTAGAGAAACAAATTGGTCTGACACCTAAATTTTTGAAAATGAAGGCTCTGAAGAACTAGTGCAGCATGAAAAACAGTAAAAAGATGAAACAAGAAGAGCATTTTTGTTTCCATTCATACAGCCAAAATAAATACTAATATTAATAACAAAAAATGAAACATGCAGTTTTATTTCTTGAGTGTCCCTATACAGTTAAGTGGCAAACTACAGAATTAGTTTTGCACATTTTAAAATCAATAACTTGTAAGAACATCAGTCTTTTTTCATCAGATCCTGTTGTTCAAGGACATTTGTTTAGGAAGGGAAGGATGTGGTATCTTTGCCATGTCTGGGGTGTTTTGTGGCAGGTACAAGCTCTTCTAACAGATAGGATCCTTGGATCTAGTATATGCTTGGATGTTTGACTTACATGCATTTCAGGACATTGGGAGAAATTTTTCCTTTCTGATAGCTTTATGCCCTGTAGAGAATTCCACTGACTTCAAGTAACTTGAACAGAACCTGTTTATCCGGCTAAACTTTTTTGCTTAACAGGGAAGTATCTTAACAGTTTTGACTAAGGTGCAGTTATTCATCAGCATGGTTGTGTTTCACTATCCTGTGCTTTTTGGTTTTTTTTCTGGGAATAACTTTAACTCCTTGTGCTAGTTACCTAGGCATAATTTTCCTATAGGTTATGCTCATGTATACTTACATGTATCCTCTGTTATGGAGAGGATGTCATACCATTTTACACTTTATATTGCACTTCATTAATAGACCTGAGCTATGCCAGTAAAGGACTCAAGTTCTGTGTTTATACACATGATGCTAGAAACAATATTTTCTTCATCATTTTAGTGGTCTTTTTCTAAACTTGTAAAATACTAAATCTTCGAAAGCTCTTTTTATGACTACAAACACATGAAAAAGCTATATTTTGTACTAATGTTTTCCATTCCATTTTCAAGAATGTTTTAGAGGAGCCCAGGATAGTGAGCACTGAGAACACTTACTGAAGTGTGGCTGATCTGTGTTGAATTTAGTGGCATTATAACAACTTTATTCTGTTAAGTTGAATATAAGCTTCACAGTATCTCCGCAGTACCCATCACAAAGAATCTGGTTAAGGTACTGTTGTATAAAAGCAGGGAGGCAGCTGGTATCAGGATCTTTAGTGTAGCATGATCTGATAAGCTTAATCTTGCTGATTTTCTTCAAGCACTCGCTTTGAAATTGATTTCTTCCATTAGGAAGACAAAGTTCAGGTAATTTATAATTCCACAACTCTTCCTTTTAACAGACTAAATATCTGCTTTCTGCAAGTTTGTGTCTTCTAGCTCTGTTCTGGCAGGTGCACAGCCCAGTGCTTCTTCCAAAGTCTAGCTTTGAATCTCAGCCAGAGGAGAAAGATGTATTTATAACTGCAGGATTATACAGTGTATTCTACATCCATAAACCATTGCTCATTTAACTGAAGTCCAGTTAAGATGATGTTGATATCCGTGTCTCCACATGGTACCAAAGAAGTTATATGTCATGCTGAATTCATGAGGCATTGTTGTAGTTCTGGAGTTTGCTTTTAGTCGTTAGCTGTCTGACACTCATGAAAACTTGGGGGAGGAGGCAGAAAGAATTTGAGATAACACAGAGCTATGAATTCAAAAGCATACAGTGTTAAAATTGTGTCTGAGGCCATGAGAAAAGGCAGTTATAATCTACCATATATTCTTGGCATTGAAGAACAATTGTACAAACTGTGCTGCTTCCTGGTATTTGGAGTAGTGTGTAAATAGAAATACATATTATATAATATTTAAAAATAGTATAAAATCTTGTTTTGTTTGACCCAGACAGGTTTGGCTATCTCTGATATTGTCTTGTGCTGAACCTTCAAAACTTTCGGGACCAGAGTTGGTATCTGTAGCAGTGTCTAGGATGAAAGCTTCTAGGGTTGCCTTTATATTTAGGCGAAACACCTGGTTTGGTAGTTCTGCACTCTTGTCTTCATTAGCTGACCTTAAATTTGATCTGCCTGGGCCTGACTGCATTCAGAAGAAGCCAAATGAGGTTTAGCCATCAAAGAACCTTGATTCCCCCCTGGGATGACAGACCTGACTTCTGCATTTCCCAGACATTGCCCAGCTATCTCAAAATGGCTTTTTTTTGTCTTCACAGATCACCCTCCACACCCCTCCCCCAGAACAATCTGCAAAAGTATATGGTTTGTACAGATGCAATATGCCAGCTGCTTCTTTCTGGAAGTATTTGGACTGGCAGTGTGTCTGGCAACAGGAATATATTGGTTTACATTTTAAGAAACAAAATGTGTGCCCTCCAAAGCTAAGATGACAAATGACCTGCAGTGAAGGTATACATGTTTCCTAGCTGTCAATAGACTCATAGAACTGTTGTGGTTGAAAAAAGATCTTTTAGAGCAAGTCCCACTGTTAACTTAGCATACTTTCAATTCCACTGCTAAACCATGTCCCCGAGTGTTAGATCTACTTATGTTGCTTTTATGGATTTTTCAGGTCATAAGAGGTTTTAAGAAAGTAATAGTGGTTACAGTATTTTAGTTGGTAATTAATCGATGTATCTAATAGATTAATTGTTCCTATATTACTACTCCCTCTTCTTTAGTGCAGCTATCAAGGAACCAACTCTGTTTAACCACAGAGATTATTTTATTTCCAGGGATTTGTTTCCTGAGTGTATTCCTAAATCTTTTACTCTCAAAACTCCAACACAAACATATCAAAGTCGCCAATATAGTGAAGATGTTTCTTACATTAATAATTTTCTTTTAATGAACTGATGTTGAAGAATAGCTCTGTTTTGCATGGAGTTCATATTTTTCTGTGAAATTGATAGTGTGGATGGTTCATGCATATGCAACCTTTTGACAGCTTTCTGGAAGCTGTCAATATTGTCTTGTTTTATTGCTGAACTTTACTGTAATTATTATTGCTATTCAGCACAAAGTGAGGGAAAGGCTAGGTGCTCTTTAACTCTATTTTATGTAGTGATGATCTCAGGCAGTGTCATCTTATGTCTGTCTGGTAGCAACATCAGAGGCTTTTCTTTCAATGAATGCATCTGAAGAGTCTTCTCTGAAATACTCAGTGATGATTATTGCAGTAAACAAATCTCAGCTGTTGTCATTTGGGGGCATTTAATTCCCTCATGTGACATAATTAAAAAGGAAGAAATTTGTGTAAGTAGCCAAATATTTTGTGAAAATAAGGGGAGTTTAGAATTGCAGTGTTTTAGTAATAGAAACACAAATTCACATGCTTTATGAAGCTGTCAGTTTGATTGTTTAAAAGCAACGTGAATTTAACTGTTCAGCAACAGCTACTTGCCAGTGTGAGGTGATGTGCATAGTAGTCCTAAAGCTTGCTAACTGCACACATTTCAGCAAGGTTTAGGTAGTCTGGGAGTTTCCTCTGAGGATTAGCATCTAGTAACAATCCCTATGGAGCAGACTTGGCTGCCAGGCTGGAACAGTTGGAGAGTGGAGTACTCTCTACACATTTCATCTACCATGGATCTGACAGTATCATTCATTAAATCTTTGTATGAATTTTCCAGACCCTGGAAATCTTAGCCCTGCCAGGGGGCTTTCTGGAGTTTACTTTGTATGAAATACAAGTGTTGCCAGTGTCCAGCCACGCAAGCAGGTGGTTTATGTGCCTCTTCTCTCAGGTCAGATCAGATTTTAGCCAGGAAGAAAGGGACCTATCTCCTGTTTTACAAGGAGAAGGTAGCACTTTGCACAAAGGATGGATTTCTAAGTGCTATCATCTGTTGACACTGTTTGACAGGTTTAGAGGTTCATTGTTAATAAATATCAGGACAGGAATGTTGTATTTCCTTCAATTCTCCTGCAAGAATATCTTTAGTTTTCTTTAATGTGTTTGCTGGTGATGGCAAAGGTTTCCTGCTTGTCCATCTTTCATCCTGTCTGGGTTTTGGTTTAGTTTGGTTTTTGTGCTAACTAATGAATTCTCATCTGGAATGGCTCAAGTGTATAGTAACAGCTGAATACTCTGCAGGAGAACTTCTATGTAGCACATTATTTTAGGCTTATTTTTAGATGATGGGAAACCCAGTAGACTTCCTTTATTTTATTCAGTTTATATCCTGGAAGTCCAGTCTGAAGGGTTGGTTGGATTTCAAGAGGATATGTATTGGAGCAGGAGCTGCAGATTCTCAGATTCAGGCTGGTTTTGATGCTTGAACTATATTTAAAGATACAGGTCTTTGTTACCACGCCCACATCATAACCTTCTCTTTGTGTATCTTTCTCCTCTCCAACATGGACTCTAAATTGCTTTGTTAATTTCACACTGCTATCAAAGAGCATTCTCTTCTGCAGTGTTTAACCTGGAGAACACTATCATTCAGTCTCTTGGTTGTGACATGTAACTCTTAACACTTGATCCAAGCTTTTCAAAGGCACCCTGTTTGCCGGAGGGTTTCTGTATAGAACAAACCTATGTGACTATGCTGCAATGCTTAGGGCATTGCTGCTTCTGTGCAGTGGATCTTCAATAAACGGGGTCCCTGCTTGTTTAAGTTAAGTACTTCAGGGTCTAGAAGACAAACACTGAATGATGAGAGAACCAGCAAACACACCCCTTCTAGGGATGTTTTTCTTTCCTTATCCCATACCAAAACTTGTTATCTTGTCTCTGTGGCTAGTGATTTGGTTTAGGTTAATCCAATTAAAAGTGTTTAAACAAGCCTTCTGAATATTGCTGGGGCAGTGCTGACCTTTGCAAGAATGCAAGGTCTCTGTAGCTCTCTGAACTTGCAATCACTTCAGAGGCTCCCAGAGATACAGAGTTAGGTGTTTACTCTTGCGGAAGGACAGCGTATGATACGACGCTGTCCTGTGCTGACATAACTTTGCAAGAGGTGAAATGGCCTTTCTATTATCTTTTTATGCACACTGATGGTTTACATTTGGTGTCTGCTGCCCTCCGGCCATCTGAGAGCAAGCATCTGCCACTCGCATACAGCTGCCTCGGGCGGCTCTCACCTCTTAAAAGGGGTGAGTATAATTAATAAGCTGGTGAAGTTTAACGGGCAAAGAGTACCGCGAAGCGGCGAAGTCTACCCCAAGGTCGGCTCGATTATACAGCGGACGAAGGCGGGGAGCCCCAGGGCACCAGCTTGCCGTTGTCCCTGCGTAGCCCGTTGGGAGCCCGGGCCCAGCAGCCCC
>NW_009953694.1:703833-724668 GCF_000747805.2 Chaetura pelagica | reverse complement strand
GCCACCGGCCGCTTCAGCAGCCCGTGCCTCGCTGGCGGCAGTTGGAACTGCCTTCTGCTTGAAGAGTGGGATGGGAAATGAGGCCTTTTTCGGGGTTCATTATTCAGTCTCTAGTCCTTTCTTCATTTAAAAAAGAAAGCAAAAATGATCCCTAAATTTTATCGCTGGGTGTGATTAAAACACAAGTCATTCTTTTTTTTCGTCCACTACCAAGTGAAGTTTGGTGGGAGGGGGAGCGTTTTTTTTTGAGAAGGTTGTTAGAATTGCATAGGACTAGCTGACAGAGTCTTTCCTCATCTGTTTGGTGTCCTGATTAATTTGAATACTCTCTGAAAGGTTGAATTCACAGCAGTCTAGAAGAGGCTCTGACCCATGTAAAGCTACTGTAAATTTCAGTCTGAGTTGACTATGCTCAGATTCTCAGTGGCATCTGATGAAAGCATCTTACTCTTCCTTCTGGAAACAGACTCAGGAAAAAAAACCTTTGAGTAAAATACTTCTGAATTTTGGATTAGAACTACTAGATTTTTAATTTGCTTCTGGTTTTAATCTGTTGAGGAAAGAAGGCTTAGATTGGGGATTATCAAAAAAACATTTGTCCTAGTTGCTGGCATAAATCCCGTTACCTCATTCACTTGAGTGAAATTGTATTTATCATCCACAGTAGAGCTTCTACAAACAGTGGGTATTTCAGCTAGCATATTGTATTCAGGCTTGAAAGAACAAAGTATATTTGTGTCAGCTTTGCACGTTTGGGTAAACCTGCCAATACTGGTGAAGGCACACTACTCTCTGAGAATTGGTATGGTTGAGATGGATATTTGTGTTAAGCTGTATTTTGGGCCCATGTGGCCATTAAATCTTCTAAAACCTGAGTATCTAATACAAACATTTTGAGGATTTATTTCAAAGGTAGCCCATTAAAAGCTTTGCCATTATTTTTATTTTTAAAATTTAGGTCAGTCTCATGTAGTGATATAAATTTTTCCTCTGACTGGCTCTTAACGCATGTAGAAAGGTGAAGCTTGTTTCATGAAGATTCTGTGCCTTGATCTGTGTTTGAACTTAAATCTCTAGTTTGACACAACTTTGCTGTTGGCATTAATATCATTGAGGTAAAAAGTCTGTACCCTGTCTTGCTGGTCAGTCATTGGGGGGGAAGGCCTGAAGTGCTAAGCTGAGATTTGTATTATTGAGACTAAATTTGGTTTTGTATGATGATGCTGAAACTCATTTGCTCCTTGGTGATTGGTGACGGTCCCTTTAAAAATCAGTAAGTTTATTTTCCAGTTCTTTTCAGATACTTCTAGATTTCTAAAATATGCAGAGAAGCTGATTGCCCATGCTGCTTTCATAGCACTTTATTTCCATAGCCTCAGTGAAGGTTTTTGCACTCATTTGCTGCTGTGGTGTGATTTCACAAAAAATAACTGTAAGCCACTTTGAAAAATGGTTTAGGCTAATGTTGCGCTGGATTTCTGACCATGAGCTTCAAATAATCTTGCTCTGCTGTGAGAATACTTTTCACATATGTATGAGGAAAGGTGTTGCTGGGGACCAAGGTTCTGATAACAATATGTTTGGGGTTATTGCATTTTGCCCTGTCAGCTTTTTGTCTTGATAGGATTAAGCACATGGCACACAGATAGGGTTAACTGATGAGTTTCTGACTCTGAGTTTCTGATTCTGGTTTCTTAGAAGATCTGGCAGGCTGAAGGGTTGATCTCCCTGATAGAAATTGGCTATCTGCAGCTAGCAGAGACATGGTTAGTAAGAGAGAGAGGGGAGCTTAGGGATATTTGCTGTTTAAGGCCAGAATGGAGCTGGAATGTTGTCATCCTCACCCACTTCTTTGCCTGTAGTAGAGTTATCCCACTGGCTAGCAAGTACCAGATTCTTGGGTAGGAGTGCTGAATTGTCCTCTAACCCTCTCTAAATTCAGTGACTTACTGTGTGCTGTAATCAGAAGGTGGGAGAAGGATATGATTGCTGGTAGGAATTAGAATGAAACTAGAAACAAAGTCCATCTTCTAGCTCACCCACTACTACTATCTGCTGCTACTAGCCTGAACCAGACTGAAACCTGAAGCTGGTGGAAGTGTTTTTTCCATGGGCTATGGCGGATTATCTGTACTTCACTATTTCCTGAGCTTTTGTTTTATGTGATTGTATTTATTTTCTTGGTATTTCTAACACTGGCAATTATTTCCATTCAGATGTTCTAAAAAAATCTTGCACTGTAGTGTTGCAGATATTTCTGATGACTTTCCAGTGGTGCAATGTAATCAAGATTGTAAGTGAATACTTCCTTTGCTTTCTTTAACCTGGTCATTGATTTGGGCTGCTCAATTTAGCCCTCCTGGTGAGGCCCACATTCTGTTTGCTATGGTAAAAAAAACATCTAAAACACCAGTAGATTCCAAATATGGAGAACTCAAGTTTAGTCACACAGTATTTGCCTTTTTGATCTTTTCTAATGCCAGCTGCCAAGCTATGCTTTCTGATAAGATTTTTGTGCTTAAGAAGGTGCAAGATGGTGAAAAGTTTATAAGACAGAGAACCCTGGGAAAATGAAACTTATCTGAGATATGACAGCTAGATGGATTTATTTATTTTTTGCTGATGGTTGTTTTGACCATAATGCTATGCACTTGGCTCTTCCATAGGCAAAGAGTTTGTTAGGCTGTGCAGGCATGTGAAGTGCACAGTAGCACAGTTGCAGTATTTTAGAGTAAAAGCAGTCCCAAGGTGAGAAAGTATGTGTATGAAAAAACTTGTGTACTTATTATTTTGCACACTTCCCTTCCCATGAGAAGCAGTTCTTTGTGTGTTGGCACCTAAACACTGAGAGAACAGCCTGTGTTTGTTGGAAATGTATTTAAAGTTAGCATGCAAACTCATTCCTTTTTTTCAACAAGATGATCTCTTTACCTGGCAACCGTAGTAACAAACAACTTGGGAGTCTTCTGAGCACTCTGCATCCTTTTTGAAAACCCAAGATACAACAAATGCAAGGAAGGAGGAATTCAGTCTCTCCCAAAATGTAGCAAAAAGTGAATTGGATTCTCTTGTTGAGTACAGTGGAGGATGTCACCTATATGGGTCTCCAGCAGGTGTTCCCTGGCGTGCACCTAAATGTGCTGCTTCCTCCTTTTTCCATGTCTCTATACCTAATAAGGGTAATGTTTGGAGAGTGTCTTGGGATGTATGGAAGAGTTGTCTTTGGTTATTTTTGCTGAAGTTCAAAAGTTATCTAGAAATTTGAAAAGCTGAGAGATTTGTTTTAAGAAGTATTATCCTGAAGCTATCCAGGCAATTATTACTAATCTAGAAATTTTTTCTGTTGATGAGAGTGAACACTAACCTCTGACCTAACACAGAAAAGCTATTGCTATGTTAGCTGATGGAAAAATACTGCTAACTTTGATGGTCTCTACCATTTATGCTACAAAGAGAAAATAAATTAACTGATAACATTTCAAAGGCTTGATCATAGGTTTGATCTTTAGTTTGATTCACAGTCTGTTTTTTTGACTGCTCATGAAAGATGTTGACTGGTTGTGAAGCAGAACTAGGTACAACCATTTTGTTGAAACATTTAATTTAAAGACTTTTTCATCAAAAGCTGTATTTCTACAGTTTTTGACTGTGGTAACTTGGAAACAAGTTTAAGTTTTAAAAAGTTTATTTCTTATAAAATATTTTGCACCCAAAGTGCTGAATACTTTCAGTTGTCATTTTTGCCCAAGGAAGTAAAGGTTATTTTTGTGCAGTGTTGGACCTTGTCCTCCAAAAATTATCATGTGACTTATTAACTGGAGTGGGATACAAGCTTGCAGGACAGGAAATGTGGGGTCAAAACCAGAAATGGGGCCTCTGAGATTCAGCAAAGCAGTGGGTCTCTACCTTTATGTAAAAACAGAAAACTATGGAATATGGTTAAGTTGAAAGTAGCTGTGCAGAGGCTTTTAATGTAAAACTGCATCATCTGAGAAGCTTAAGCAGTTCTTTACTCAGCAACCAGCGTCTGTGCCTCTTCAATGAACTTCCTTATAAAAAGAGGTTAAACTGCCTGCTGCATTTAATCTGTACACAACTGAAGATAGCACCTAAATATTTGATAACATCTGCTGTACACACAACCTCTGGCTTGTATTCACTGTCAACAGTCTTGTTACTTGTTAATCTGATTTCAGGCTCTCAATAGTGAGAAGGCTCATAAAGGCAGCATGGACCCCTGCAGTGACATTGCTTCTGTTTATCTGTTGCCACATCACTCACTCTTAACAGGAAAGCTTCCTAAACTGTGCCGAGTGGAATGTGCTCTGTCCCCTCCAACTTGTTTTATAGCCTTGGTTCTCTTTTTTCTTAAGTATAGTGTCCATCTATGTATAAGGGCTTTCAGCTTGTCAGCCCACCATAAATAGGACTTGCATTCATTGTTCTTGGGACTTGAGATGCACAAACCAGCTGTCTGTAAATTTTGTTTAATTAAATCTGCTGTGGTAAAGGCTTATTGAAATTAACATTGCTAACTTTTTTTCCAGGGTTTATGAAAAAGCTGTCTTCAAAAATAAAAAGATATTATATAGGTTTGTATCTAGAGAATTCTTGGGTACTCTCCATCTTTGAGCAAGGATTTATGAGCCTTTCTGACCTCATCTAGCTTTTATCTAGAATTTCTCATACAGAAGTGTCCATGTGTGGCTTTGCAAGACAGTTTAATTCATATATACATTTTTGGAAAACCACAACTTCCAAAATTACAGTAGGCAAACTGAGGCACAGAGAAATAAGGTAATTTGTTCAAGAAGCCAACTGAAGACTTGGTACCTGCAGGTTTCATCCTGTTAGACTATATTTTCCTATGGGCCCTCCTATTACTGGTTATTGTAGGAATAGTAACTGCCCTGATGCTTTTTATGTACTGTTTGGTATGTCATGTCCAGTAGTATGCTGAGCTTAGAGGCTCACTGGCTGATGCAGCTTTATCTATGATTAATTTGCCTGACCTTCCCCATGAAGTTTTGGGTGGAGATAAAACTCAGTGTATGAGGCATTGGTAGAAAGTGTTCCTGTTCTTCAGATCCCACTTCAGCTAACAAGATCCACTGCTTAGTTTCCATGTGTATAGGCAGCCTTTTAGGTTATTTGGGGTTTGTTTTGATAGTCTGATCTATACTGTTTTGAGAACTTATGCTTACATCATATCACAACTATAGCAGGAATTGAGGTTTCATGGAATACTGACTTGTTCCCAAATTGTGGCCTTTACCTAAGCATCCGCAAAGGTTCAGGAGCACCTAATTGTATTCAAGCAGTTGTCTTCCACATTATGTGTGTGAAAAATCTTTATCAAGGATTATTTGTTTTGAAAGCAGAATGTTGAGTTGTTTCATCAAGTGAGACGTAGTGTATGCAGGTTCTGTGACGTAGTGTATGCAGGTTCTGTTAATAAATTTCAGAATAAGTTGCCTTTCAGCAATAGTTAAATTTTTAGTTTTGTGGCTTACCCTAGTGAAAAGCTAAACAAGGCAAGCTGTATTTTTTTCCCCATTATCTTCACTTCATTGTACAGAGAAGGAGATACTACCCAAGACAATTAGGAGATAAATTGTTGTTTCCTAATGAAAGTATTAAGAACAATTTGTTGTTTATGCTAATGCATTCCTGTCTTCTTTTAAAAGCTGTTTTAAGCATATCAGCCTGATATGCCATGCTAACATTTCAAAGACTAAAAAATACATTACCATTGGAGATATGGAATTAATTATTCTACATAGAAACATTTTACTTCTGATTAGAGACAGATAATTTTTTTTAAAGAGTAATTCAAGAGAGTTACTTCAAACTTTTAAAAAAGCTTATTTCATTTGGACTTAAACTCAGGGTTCAAATATCCTGTCCTAATCTCCCTTAATATAAATCATATAAAACACCTAATAAATAATTACTGAAATACTCTGTCAATTGTAATTTTGTTCCTTACCTGAAAAACTGGGTGAAACAGTAAGCTGAGAAAATGTTTGTCATGCAGAGTCTGTTGTGTTTGGTTTTTTTTTATGCTGGAAGAAACATCCACCATACAAAACTTTTAAGCCCTAAAGTGTCATTTTAAACAAAGGCTGAAGGCTTGTGTTTTGAGGTGAGCACAGCAACAATTTCCTGCTGGAGCACCATGCATACAGTCTTATAAATAACTGAATAATCAGAGATCAAAGGAGCTTAAATGTTTCATATCCATTCTTCTCTAGCCCACATACCCAGTTTGGTCTGGAGCATTTATGCTGCTGTGTTGATATGTAGAAGTATTCTTGAAAGCAAATGCAGGTAAATAATCACCTGTTGTTGATTGGAATTATGCCGAATTTGCTCAGTTCATATAAATGAAGCAAATGAGGTATCTTGGTTTTTTTAACCAGTGTATGATGTGGAGAAGAAACCCTTTATGTGAGAACTGAGCAAAGAGGTGGAGTTCAGAGAAACACAACAGTTAAAAACTGGCTTAGCGAGTTTTCTTTTTACTTTTTTTTTTTTTTCCAAATAACAAGTGAATAACAAACCCACAAACCATAATCTGTATGCCAGGCACAATTCTCAGACTGAAATGATAGTACCAGAAGTCACTTGTGGAGCAGCCGTGGGCTGTGCTGAGCAAGGTTCTCCACTGCTGGGATTGTCTGCTGCCTTCTTGGGGAGGGTGAAAAACCTGATCCATCTGCCTCAATTAAGCAAGCCAAGAGTGCCTCTGGAAGCAGAGGAGAGATCTTACCTATGCAAGTCAATGTTGCTGAGGATCTGTTGGTGGTGTCTCACCTGCAGCTTCTTTCAAGACATCCATGGAAATGGCCTCCAGGCTTGCTGCAGTTCGCTGACTACTGCAGGTAGCAGTCAACAGAGGGGATTGTACAAAGCAGGCTTGTTTGTGTTGCAGCCTGTGAATGACAGTCTTGTCAAAACTTCTTGGATGAGCTTGCTGACTTGAGAGAGTTAATGCTTTCATTTCATGTTGAAAACAGCTGTACATGTTATCAAATGGTTTCACTGTAATTAATATTTGATACTTTTTTCCAGTGTTAACACTGAGTGTCTTACATCTGTTGATGGGGATCACATCGCTGTGAGCAGCTGCTGTAAGCAAAGGGGTCTTTCAGATCAGTTGCTGACAGTGTTTAAGGATGTGACTACTTCAATAAACAGAGGGTTTGTTTTCTTAAATGTTTATTGGAATAATAAACAACATTATTTTGTTGGGTTTTTTTATTCTAGGGAAGTGTAATATTAGAATTATTAGCAAGAATAAATCTAGCAATAAAAGCAGGCAACAACATTTTTAAGGAATTATAATATCTAAGACTTCGAGCACCTTGTTTTGATTTCGGAAAGTTGTCTCATGGTATAATGTAGGTGGTTATATGGCAATTCATTCCATATAAGAAAGAATGTTGCATTAAAATGGTAATACACCCACACCTCAATGAACCATTTCCATAAGGCAGTCGTTTCCAGCATATGGATAGAATAATATTTAAGTCAGTGCTTTTCCTGTCGTTGCTTCATTGGGTTATCCAGTAAGTATGGACCAAATGCAAATAGAAATCCTGTGTGAATCAACAGCTTTTTGGACCTGTGATACTGGAATCACCACTTTGAAACAAGATAGTCTGTGTTCTAAGAAATCGGTTTTATATTAAAGGGAATACAAGGGAGAACAATAGATGGTGTTACAGTATGAGTCTAATAATTTTGCTTTTTAAGTAACATGAACAAAAGTTCAGGAATTGTTCTGATCTTTGGGTTACTTTGTAGTGGCAGATAGGTTCTTCAGTTTTCTATTTCAACAGTTACCTGTTTTACTAGTGATTTGAATTGCAGCAGTTGCCTCAGTCTAGGCAGTAAAACCATGGCCTGAAAGGTAAGTTCTGTAGCTGTGATATAATCAGTGTACTTCTGAAATAAGTCATTAAGCTTCTTTTTAACCAAGAAGAGGACATTTTATATAAAACATTAGAGCAGGTGTGTACTTTGTGGCCAACCCCAAGGCTGCATTTTCTGTTTTGCAGTTGGTAGATGCTACATGAGAAAATGGACTGCAGTTTACCATAGACCTGCAACCTTTGCAGCAAAAATGTTCTCTCTAAACTTTCAAAGCATGGTAACATCTCTGAGCAGAAATGCATATTCAGTCATGTTAGATGGGCAGGTTTCACAAACTGATCAAGTGAATCTGACAAGGAATTGAGAAAGGAATGAGATGATGTCACTGTTTGACTCAGGTTTGACAACAATGCTCTCGATCCCCTCCCCCCCCACCCAGGTAGGGAAGGAGAGAGAGAAAAAGAGAGAGACTTGGCTGGATTGAAAACTAAACTACACAGCTTTAATTAAAACACTAATTAATGATACAAGAAAATATATACAATTATATACAGATATATATTCAGGTATGGGCAAAAGCCTCTCACCTCCCCCCACCCCAGCAGCTCCCACAGCACTTCCCTGAACTGGGAAGAGTCCCGAGGAATCCCGGAGCTGCTGCTGGAGAAAGCACAGAGTGATGAGGGTCACGAGAGCTCGAGCCTAAGGGTCGACAGTGATGGATGAACAGAGTCCTCCTCAGATGCTCCCCATGGACGGAAGAGAAGGGAAGAAGAAGAAGGAAGGAAGTTGTCTTCTGTGATCTCTGACCTTCCTTTGAGCTTACGTAGATATATGGAATGGAATATCTCTGGCCAGTTTTGCTGTCTGTCTAACTGAGCCTCCTACGGGGGGGTCACAGATCTCCCCATAGTGTCTGAGCCAGCAGAGTGACGGTGCGACCTTGAAGCCTCAGTAGTTAGAAAAACATTCCAGTGTCTTATCAGCCTAGCAGAACACGCTGTTGCTAGTTACAAGAAAGCTTACTGAAGGAAAAAAAAATCAGTAAAAAGAAAAATTGGCTTCATCCTGGCTCAAACCAGGAGAGATGAGCTGTTTGAAAACCTTTTAACACATTCTGAACATACCTGTAAAAAGGTAGTTACACTTCAGCTGCAAAGTGTAATGTATATGCCAGTTCATTAATAACCTGTGACATTGAGTTAGTAGTTGAGACCCCCCAGTATCCAGGCCTATGATGCACAATTGCTGCCATCAGAATGAATAATTAAAAAGACTGTGTATCACCACAGCGTTTCCACCTGTTTACTGTCATTGAGATGCTGTGAATAATGACTAGGTTGTAGAGGGTAAGAGAATTTAAGGAAGTCTAACAGAGCACTGATTTGGGAGATCTGAGTTTTAGCACCCTGCTCTGCCTCAGTCATCATTCTGACCTCAGGCCAGTTGCTTAGTCCTGTAATGCCTCAGTTCTTTGTGAAAGACAGGTAATAATGCCTCGTGTTGAGACTGAATACTAAAGATAGTGATATGCTCAGATACTGTCATAATGAGAAATAGTTAATTATCATAAGTCTGAGACTGTATTAGTAAATATGTTATGGCATGACAGTCAAATACATGAAGAAATATAATACACTAGTAACTGCTCATTTTTAGCAATGGTAGACACTCTAGAATATGTATTTCCTTGCTCTTTATTTGCTGCAAATTGTTGTGGTTGTAAATGAAATCATTACATTTTACTCCCCATCTACAGCCATTTATAATTATTTGTTAAGTTCACTGCAGAGATGAAAGCTTTCTACAGTTATGTCTTATCCAAAAGAAGTTTGTACCAAATACTGAGTTTTATTTTTAAAATCAGACTTAAACAATGGGGAGCAGAATAAGAATAAAAGCTTTATATTATTACCAACATTCTTTTTGAACTTTTTGGAATATCTAATGATGGCAAGAAATTATCCATTATTTTAGAGAAGCTTCTTTGACTTTTCTGATTAAATATAAGATTTTATAGTTACGATTTGTGAAAGTTGTTCACAAAGTCAGTCCTTTCCTGCCTCCTGCCCTTCTAGTAGTGTAAACATAAAAAATTCTGTTCACTTTTGGGAACACACCCTGTACACATGCTTACATGCAGCAAGTACCAAAAATACCCCTGACAGGATCAGAGATCTGCCAATATAAAATTTATTGGAATTTCATTCTTAGATATGCTAAACATTTGAAAATACTGTTGAAGGAATGATGAGTTAGTTATAGCTGGCTCACCACCAAGTACTTAGAGAATTTCAGATGTGTTTGAGACAGTGGTTTTAATGTAGGTAATCAGAAATGGAACAAAAATTAAAAGGGGCTACAAACCTCCTAAGTTATAGAAAAAGTATGTGAAACTCAAGAAATAAAACCAGAGTCTTCTTCCTCTTTGTTTTGACTGATCTGCCAAAGTCCACAACTGAAGAGGATGGTTTTGATTATGTGAAATGGATGTGCTTAATCATGTTTGTGTGCTTTAAAAAAAACAAAACACACCACACTCCTGAAGTAATTCCCTTAAATATAGCTCTGCCCTAAATTGTTCTGCATCTCATGCTCTAGGGTGTTAAATGCTCAAGAAGTGCTCTCTGCTCACAGTTGTATTTCCCATTCTTTTCACTGATTTTTTTATTATTTTTTTTTGCATCCAGTGTAGGCAGCCTGCAGCCAACATCCAGCACCCTGCCTTGAATAGAATTGGTGAAAACCCTTATGACAGTGTTAAAATCAGGTCTGTCTATTTAGCTTGATGCTGTTCTCTCACTTTCTACTATTGCTTTTAGGGTGGGATTATGTAAGTTTCACCGTTGGAGTCTCTAGTGCTTGTTCCCTGACTTTCAGGACAGTGGTGCTCTTTTGAGTCTGGGACCCTTATCCCCATCAACTGTACTGTCTCAGTCCTAACTGCACTTACTTTTGGAATGTAGCCTCCTAAGTAAGGAGCAGGGTTATATCTAGTTTGCTTCCCCCTACAGCCTGCTGCCTAAGCTGCTTTCATGTAGAACTGCTCTGGTTACAAAGGGAGAGCTAGGATGGGAGAGAGAGAGGCCTTACTTGAACCTTTCATTTCATTACTGTTTCCTCATGCTCTGTGAGGACTGGTTTCCTTCCCACATGGAGGGCAGCATCTTCCTGAAGTTAAACCACTTAAGCACTGTTAAAAAGGTGGAACTGGGGGGCTTCTTTTCCATTGCCTAAAGCACATAGGACTTTTTTTGTTTAGCTCTTGAAATAAAGCTTTGAAAAATCGGTGTTTTGGCTTTCTCTGTGGGAAAAATTGTGTGTGCCAATGTGTGCTGTGCTGATTAGCCCCCAGGGTCAAACACCCCTCTGAAGCAAAGAGTTGGACTGAAGAACCTTGGGAGGGAGGCTTTGGCTCCATCAATCCCTTTCTGTCTGCAACTCAGGAATGCTGAGAAATCATATGCAGCATTGTTCCCTCCAGCACATTCTCATGTGCTTTGTCCAGCCAGGGTGTAAACAAAACAAGTGACAGGCATCCAGCTCTCCCTTGGGAGGCAGAAAAATAGTTCAGCCATCACTGTGGGGAAAAGAATGAGATTCCAAGAAAATGAGGGGAATCTGCTTGAATATAGCAACAATGTGAAGGGACTCTTAGATGTTACTGTCAGTCTGAGCCAGGGTGTTGGGCAGTTTTGTGCCTACTGGCAGCGGCATTGACTTAAAATCTTATGTTTCTGTTTCGTGTTTTTTTTGTTGAAGTCTGATTCTGCATATCCACGATTGGCATATATATGGTAGAGAGAGATTGGTATATAAGAGGAACACATGAGGGAGAGTGGGACTTGAATTTTTCTTTTGAAGCAAGGGGACTAAAGTAGTTTAGCGGGCTGGAAAGGATTCCTGAGCACGTTGCTGCTGAGTTACTTCATGAAATGCTGCTTTAAGAACTCTGATTCTATGCTTATTAATACCAGGTGTGTGTTGCTAAATCATCCAGACAGTATAAATATAATCTTTATCTATAGGACCAATTTATCAGTGTTTATGTTGGATTAGGTAGAGTGCAAAGTAGAGTTTTATGCTGACACTTTATGCCTTATATTGCCTGTGAGAGCAGGCTGTGGCTGCATAAAATCTTCAAGAGAAGTTTACCCTTTCAAAACATGACATCTGAACGTGGCAGTCATAATTGGCACCCTTATTTTGCACTTTGTAGTCAGCTTGTTTTCTGATGTAATGGAAGTTGCCCCAAAACTTGCTTTACTGCCTCATAGGACAGCAGCCTGTGGAGTCTGTTGGCATTGCTTGCTGCAGTTTCACACAACTCTACATCCTCTTAACTGTGTACTTTCAAGCTACCCATGTGAATTCATGGTCATATTATATGAGCTGGGTTACTTCCCTCACTCAGAACATCCCAATGATTTATCTATACCAAGCTGTTCAATCTGTCAGAGACCTAAGCTGGTGTTACTGGCAGACTTGACTAGTCCAGGAAGTGCTTAAGAATAGTCTTGTTTTTCTGATACTGTAGGTGAGCGGTTGTTAACATAGAATTGAACAATGAACATTTGAACAGATTAATACCTTTGGAAGTTCGTGGTTTCTGCTGAACAAAAGTGTTCTCTGATTTCATTAACTGAAGACTGTTGTGTCCAGTCAGCTGTCTAAGAATAATAGTCCTAGTAGTTTTCTGTTCTGACAGACCTGTTGTTCTGTTCCAAAACCTAATTGCTAATTGAAATCAATATGAAGTAGGTAATAGCTTTCAACTGAAGCATCCATCAAGGTCTGCTCCTCAGGGAGTTTCATAATTACTACCACATAAGTGGACTTGATGTTTTACGAGGTGTGTGCAGAGCTAGTCCAGGTTGCCGTACAGAATTCAGTAGCCATTAGAACTTTCAGATGTAGCTAAATAATGCATTAAAATGTTTTTGTCTTATGTGAAACAGCCATTCTGTTTCTGCAAATGGATGTGTCTGCTTAATATTAGACAGCATCTCTATTTTTATCCTTTTTTTTATTCCAAAACAAAGGAAGAAGCTTTCTCGTGTAATCTCTGCAAACACAAAGAGAGGATGCATAAAAGTGCATCTGAAATCTCTCTTGCTCGTCTCATGTGAAGGATGGTCTTCTCTGCAAGACAGTATGGTCAGGAAGATGGTGTGTTGGGGTGGTGGAATCCAAATCTTGACCCATGGGTACTTGCTTTTGGCTGAAGGTCACTTCTGATTGTCTTTAGAGAAAAAAAAAAATACTGCCTTTCATGAATTTAGAAGAATGGTTAGGATGAGTGTAGGAAAGTGGCATCTGCTGAAGGGACCTCTGTCTTTTGTAGCTTGGTCACTTCCATACTCCCCTTTGCGTTCACTCTGCAGTGCATCAAATGCAACTTTCTATTTCTTTGCTACTTACGCATGTTTCAGGCTCTTTTGTCAAAGCTTTCAGCACCTCTATTTTCTCATGTTGACATGGTGAGCGCTCTTAAACATAGCAGTAAAATGAGGTGACTGAATATAATCCCTCCTCGGTTGTTTTCCGGTTTATCCTCACAATCTATTATCTTTTTGGGTAAACTTTTAGTTCTGCTCTTTGTATTAGGATAGAGCTCTGCAATCACTGATTATTAAGTTAATGCATTTTAAACTTTCATCCACTGTGAAGGTATGATACTTTATGGATGTACTTTTATCTGGTGGAAAAACAAAATGTGTTAGCTGAACAATTGCAATGGTGTGTTAAAGCATCTCCCTTAGAAATGGAGAATTCTAGAATAAGGGTTGATAACTCTTGAAAATGAGCTGAAGAAATGCTCTGAATGTAACTTCAATGATTTCACTTAGTTGTGTGTGTGTACTACAAGAGCTGCCTCTGTTCTTGTCTGTTCCTTTGAAGCAAATACCTTGACTTTGGTTTTATAGTAATTGCTCAGTGATCTGATGGAACAAAAACATTATCCCCCAACAGATTAATGTAATTGTATCCATCTTTCTAGACTTATCTAAATGTGCAGGAGCTATTAAAAAAAAAAAAAAAGAAAGTAGAAAGTAGACAGTGCTTTGGAATGTTTTTACTATCCTTAGTGCTAATCTGTATTATTCTGGTTTGTTTGAAAGTCGCTTTAAAGTAAGGAGCCTGTTTGGATTGCTATAACTAGGGGTAGCCTGTTTCTTGCAGGTTTTTTTTAAATCCCTTTAATGCTTTGTTTCCAGGTAAGCCAAGGTTAATATCCATAATGCTCCTCTAGATCTGCTGTTTATTGAAATGAGGCACTGTTTAAACACAGTACATAAATTCTGTTCATCCAATGTACCACCCAAGGATGGAGATAGTTGAAGGGGCAGCACAAGTTGTTTTGCTTATAAAGCATCTTTAGACCTTGGTAATACTGACAGTTTTGTAAAGGACTTTTGGAGCAATAGCAGACTGGTGCTGTGAAGTGATGCTTGGTGTTGTGTGTCAGTCTGCTCACAGTGTGCTAATGTAGGTAGATTTTTACACTGTCCCATTAAGAAGGAGGTGTGTTCTAATCCACTTTGCCTTTACAGTTGGATTTGTGGAGAGGGGTAAAAAACCCCCACCAGATTCTCAGTTTCTAACATCTGGAAGCCTAAAATGTATGGACTGCTCTCACTTTCTATTTTTTCTAACTTCTTAATCAGTTATTGTATCTGGGTATTTTAAAGTGCCATGTGAGTGCTAACTAACTCATTTAATTGATGCTAGCGTAATGGACTGGCTGCATTGCATAATGCAAATAGATTCTGTAATGATTAATTGGACAGGCCTGGTAGTGCTTCATTGTCAGAGGGCTGAGACTGCTGATTTCTGGCAATGATGGTCTGGATGGTCTAGGTAACTCACATGACTGCCTGGACTTTCTGACCTTAAACAAGGGTGGCCTCAAAGTATTTAATTGCAATGATTCTCATGCTCTTTGCTTGTACTGAAGCTTTCCTACACACTGCATGAGAATGAGGTCTACTATTGTAATGACATTCCAGTCTTACAGGGATGCCTCTAGATTAACACAGTATTTTGTGCCTAACATTAAATAAAGGAAAGAAAGCATGAAATTAGTTATGCTTGTGGTATTTTATTCTTGTCTGCTTTATTTAATTCCTTTCAGTCAACCTTCATAGTTAAGTCAAAGTTCTGTAACCAGCTAATGGTCCTTATTAGGTTTTTTATATTGGATTTCTTGCTTTCACTTTGATAGTAATTTGAAAAGCTTTTTAAGGAAATGAAATGTTATTATATAGCTTTTTAGAAAAAAAAACTTCACATGTATGATGGCTGTAAACTGAGAATAGTAGAATAAAATTGTTGTAATTAGATCTAACACATTGTTAGTTTGTTCTTGAGCATAAAAATGTGACATGCTAAAACTAGGCTGTATCTGGGATCAGGTGGATACATTTTATTTTCATTTTTTTGGCCTAACTCAACCATTCATAGACTGTTTAAAGTTGCAATCATTTAAAGACATGTCTGTCCCTGGAATGATTAATCCCAGCTCTCAAGGGTATGTTGGATCAGCTACAATAATGAATGTGTCTAATTGAGGGGAGTTGACATTGGCTAATAAAAAATAGGGTAGAAAACAGAGCAAGTGTAATGTAACCTTTGAAAGGAGATACTAACTTTTATTTTGAAATGTGTGTTAAGAAAGACCATTATTACAGATGTTGACATACCATGGTTCTTAAAATCTCTGAGACTTGATGCTGTGGCAGAATTTGGTTCATGGATCCTCATTTTCAGTTGTTAAGCAACAGAGTGAGCAGGCCTCATGGTTGTAGTCACTGTTACAAATAAAGAGGCAGTAAAGAGATGCTTTTGTTTTGTAACAGCTTTTGGTTTTTTCTTCTGTGTTGATTCAGCAATGTTTACCACCTCATGCAGAAAGCTGTTTATTGAATGAAGTTTTTGCTTTTTTTGAAGGCAAAAAATGAATCTTTTTTGCCACAAGAGGGAGAGCATGAGAAACGCCAGAAAGGAAACAGCATGGTGACAGTTCTGCTCACGTTTTCATTCCAGGTCCCACAAAGACATAGGGAGATTTTCGGGCCTGAACTCCTCATGTTGTTAAACTCGTACTTCCTGGAAAGCACAGATGCTAAAGATGGTCAAAGTCTAGCTAAGCCTTGCTAATCAGTATTGCCTAGTGGTTCTTGCACAAATTGTGATTATATATCAGCTTGCAATATGTATCACAAAAATTTATGAATCAAACTTGCAGACTAACTTATTCAGCAAGTCAGTCAGAGGGCTGGAATTGAGACTTGCAGCCCAGGGAAGAAATATCAATAGTTAGGATTCATCATTGCTTGTGTCTAATTTGCATTCTGTTACTAAACTCATTTAACTAAATTGATACTGATTTTTAGTTAATTCACTATCCAACCAACTTATGCTGATGTACTTTTAATGTACTTCGTCTTCAGTTACGCTGAAGGGTAATATCTATTTAACTGCATTGGGTTTTATGTCAGATTAGTTAAGTCTATGTAAAAGTATTGACAAGCTCTCTGTTTCATCATGGGATTTTGCTTTGTAAGCTCATTCTCCTCTGAGTTCAGGTTTTACCTCATCTTCAGCTTTTTGCTTTGTCTTTGTTGATAATATTTTCTCTGTTTATTATTTATTTTATAAAATCTACCACATGAGTGATTGACTATTAATACTATAGGAATCAGGATTTCCAAGTCACAAAATAGCTATACTAAAGCTGCCTTTTGTTTTGCTTTTTTCTGCTTAGTGCAGATGTGATGTTAGGATAGCCATCTCAATCAGTTGTTTTGTCCCATAGCATTTTTTTTTTCTTTGTTCTTTGCTAATAAGTTTAACAGAGATAGTTTCCAGCCCCCTAGTATTGTGATTAACTTGCAGATTCTGTGAAAGGCATCTGCAAAAGTTAATTGCACATACGGCTCAGCTCACCTGTGGTGGGTGGAATATACAGAAGTAAGTAGATCTGCTGCAAATTTGTATATGTATGTGTGACAGGTTCACATTGTAGATAGTGGATGGTGCATGACACAGAACAGAGCAATGCCAAGTTCCTTCTCCTGTCTCTGTTGATGCCTTTTGTGTGACTCTGTATACACAGCTCCCTTTGCAATTCCCTGCCGACCTGTTCTTTAGTCTGTTAGGATGATAAGCTCTGCAGGGCATGAATGATCTCTTGTTGTGGTCTAAAAAAGCCATGCACATCCTTGTTAGCTACCACTCCCTTCTTAGACTATTTTTAGTCGTTGTTTGTCTCAAACAGTTGTTACTTCTTTGTTGTAGACAATGGAGATTGCCAGCTGTGTGTTTAGACAGCACCTAGCAATTTGCAGACAGATTTAGTGAAACTCTTCAGTCACTACTGTGACTTACTTCCACCTCAGTTCTGTATTTTAGGGTAGAGTTGCACCATGGAGTTCTCATATGGCCAAAATTCCAACCATGGCATCTCTCAGCTGTTTCAGTGTTAGTATCAGCCGTACATCAGCGCATCTCAAGCATTGAGTTTATAAACTAAGTTGAGGCAGAGTTTGAGGCATAATCTGAGGGTGCAAATTGCACAGTAACAGTGGTATGTAAATAAGCAAGTTGAATTCAGTTATTTCCTGAACACTGAGGGGGGAAAAATCCACTTTCTTTAGCCAAAGTAAAACCTTCATGGTTTAGGCAGGCATATTAATGTAGGGCATTTCATCCTGTATTTACAGCTTTTTAGAACTGTAAGAACAGCCTGAGGTTTCAAAAAGATTAATCCAGGGATGCCAAGCATACACCACACAGGCCAGAACATTCTCCTTCCATCCTGTTTGTTGGTGGTTCTTCAGATGTGGGCAGGAAGTGGGTTGAGGACTGGAGGGATTATTCTGGTAATCCTGTCCCTGCTGTGTTCCTACCCAGAGGCTCCATAGATTTTTTTTCCCAGCATGTGAACAAATTAAATCTTTCAAGTGAATAAAATTTTAACAGCTCCTGTGTATGCAATAAGAACACATCTGGTGATGTGTTGGAAAGTGCAGGGAACATTGGCATTTGAAACTATATGTGCATATCCCATCATGAGATGCCACCTATCCCTGTTGTGTGATACCCACCTGTCATGTGATAGATCTTAATGGCATGATGGGGGGAAGGAGTGTTAAAATGTTTAAGGGCCTCTGGGAGAGTTGATTTGTCCTATACCAAGTGAATACTTAAGCACCACTGGGTTACTGTGTGTGTTGGTTCTGCATCAGGCAGAGGTAGACTGAACCTCAGATAGTTCCCATGCTAAACAATTGACCACTGTGCAGATAGAACACCACTGTGACTTCTGGTTGCTGCCTTTGCCTCCCCAAGAGCTGACCACATGCTCAACAACCCTAGTGCCACAAACTTGACTTTGAATTAACAACCTCTGCTCCAAATAGGCTTGCTACTTCCCCCCGCACATCCCCCACCATGGAGACAGCTGCCCATTTTTAGGTGACCCTGTGGGAAAATCCAGTATTTGTCCAACTAGAAATAATTCTGAAACTGTTCAGATAGCTGTGCCCATTCAAAGGTCAGCCCAGCAGCTGAGGCAGCGGCAAGGGATTGTGCCAAAAACCATGAAGAATTCCAGCTGTGAGCAAATGTGAGAGAGAGCCTCTGGGTACACAAGCATTGCCTCCTCCCAGCTATCGTTTCTTTCACAGCTATGGGAATGCTTAAAAATTATGGATGGCTAGGGAGGAGGGGGGGTGGGGAAAGAGAACAGTGACTTTCCAGTCTTTGGCTGGGAGCCAGATGTGTTGCTGTGGGCAGAGATTCAGCACTGCAATTGCAGCCATGAGAGATTCACAAATTTATTTTTGAAGTGTACTTAATTCCAAGTTTCTTTCTCAAGCTGTGAAGCCCTTGTTGGCATGCTGAGGCCCAGCCTGCCCTTTCTCACTCTCCTGACGCTGACCTGGTCTTATTCATTCCCTCCACCGTTATTAATAGTGATAACTTAGGTTATGTTTCATTCTCTTTCAGCTATTCCTGCTCCACTTTTGGTGCTTAACACAAGTGAGATGGAAGCAAGGAAGCTGGTGTGGGTGGAGCAGCTAGGCTGCTGTCTCCAGGAGATGTTTACCTGCCAGATTCTAATCCCATTGATGCCCCCACGTCACTGGGGGGTTTATGGGGACTTGCTTGCACCAACTGTGCATTGTGAATGAGAGTACTCAAGCTGGCCTTCCTTAGGTATCAATTTGAAATGCTTTGCTCATATAACTGCTGTTCTTTCCAGTGCAGGTATCCTTTTGGGTGTTGCAGTTGGGAGCAGGAGGTATCCAAGGCATCTGAAGTGTCGTTGCTAGGATTTCCCTCTATGTGTCCAAAGAATGTCTAGGTTTAGATTGTCATCAAAAATAACATTATCAACACAGTTGGACTGAGGAAAATAATTGCAAAGACTGAAATTACCCAATGGACTGCTGCAAGTTTAGAGAATTGTTTATGTTAAAAGAATGGGGGAGACAGCTTTAATTTAGTGTTATTTTCTCTGTCTTTCTAAATGGGTGGGAATTATATGGTTGATTTTTCACCTACAAGGGAAGATTTCAGATTAATGGAGAGGCTTTTTTGTTGATCCAGAATTGGTTTTGAGATTGGAGTGGATTGTTCTGATGAAAAATATGAAACTGTCTTTTGGTATGTCCTGGATCTGTTATTGTGATCCTGTCTACCTGCAAATGCTTAAAAATCCCTGGCTTCACTATACAGATGGATGATCTCTATGGATGTGGTTGCCTACATCATTCTGAGTGGCTGTTGTTGTTATCCACAGATTGCTGCTGATGAGGCATCATTAAAATAAATAATAATTAAACATTAAAGGTGTAGCCCAAGAAGGATAGGAGAGCCTGAGACACAGGATGTGGATCCATTATGGACTATTTGAGACTTGTTGCATGTTCACGCTTCCTGCTGTGAGGTATCTTGACACTATGAACTGTAAGGTCTTAAAGCAGACCATGCAAATTAGCAAAGGCAGCTTTGTTGCTTCTTGGCTATCCACAATTTCTGTGCTGGGCTGCTCAAATTGAGAGATCCTCTGTGCCGATTTAGGATTGCCACACCTATGGGAATGGAAGGTTTTGTCAGGTTTGCCAGCTACCCTGAAAAGAATCTGAGGACGAAAGAGGTATTAGGATAAAAAGTATGTATTTACTTCTCAATAAATACTAGCATTTGTCTGCAATGAAGAGCATAGATGGAGTCAGGCTGCTGGAATATGAGACCAGAGTAGGTTTAATATTAAAGTACAATGGGAAGGTGTGTCAATCTCTTTAACTGTGACTCAAGAGATGATCTTGCTTTTACTCAGAAAATCAGATTTGTTTGTTGCACTGCATTGATTTTATATTGTAGGAATTGAGCCTTTGAGGTTCATTTTTGTCATAGACATGCAATTGGTGTATATATGTTGTAATGAATGGTTTTAATAAAGTTGATGAGGAAGTGTGTGTGCCTCACTGCTCATAGCATCAGTCCAACTGGAGAGGCTACAGAGACTAGCAACTGTTCTTGTGGCTTCTAGCAAGGGTTCCCTGCAGGCAGGAGCAGATGGGAAGTGGGGGAGACATCTGAAAAGTGGGAAAAGAAAGCAGGGACCTGAGGAAAAAGATGGATTCCACATTGAGTTGTTATTGTTCTGTTGTTTTCCCATATAAACCCAAAATGCCACCCCAGTTGCTGATGGTGGGAGAGATTTTGTAGGAAATAAAGGTCCTAGCAGACTCATGAAAGGGCCAACTAGCTCGCTCTCTTTCCTTACAGCTCTGGTGTTTGGTACTCTAGATTGTTGACTTTCAGATTTAATTTTTTTTTTTTTTTTTACTTTCTATTAGCAGTATGGCCCTAAAGTGTTTTCACACCCCTTCTAGTAAGTTCTGCATCACCTCTTTCTTGTCTTGAAGCCATGGAGTACTGTAG
>NW_009953694.1:659173-703621 GCF_000747805.2 Chaetura pelagica | reverse complement strand
GGAAAATGATTTGGACAGACATCTTGCACTGCTCAGGATAAGGGTCAATCTGAATTGCTACACTTGTATATTCTCCATGGTTTGAGGTTTGTATAATGTTCTCTGGGCTATGTCTGCATAGTGTTGTAGACATTAATGCTAAGATTCAGTTATCAGATTCCATTACAGAAGGTGCTGTCTTAAAATACAAATGGATAGATTTACAGGAAACCTCAAAGAAGTGTGAAATGGCATTAAGAAATGTAAGCCTGTGAAGGACAGTAAGGTTTATACCTCCTCATCCCAACTCCAAAACTGCCTGTCTTGCTGAATAGTAACTCAACACACTCAAAAGCAGTATTTTATTAAAAAACTCAATATGACAAATGTGCAGGAAGAAGGCGTAGATTTGGTTCTAAGTCACATATGTAATTGTGATAGCCTTGCCAGACTGTTTACATTAGCCTAAATATAGGCTGTATGTTAACAGAATAGCCAGTAACAATTCCTATAACCTTGCTTTTTCATAGGTACATCTCTAATCCTAGTCACCTATTAATTGTATTGAAAACTAATACTTTGACAGATATCTGCTTTTCACAGAAATTAGCCTTTTTGCAGTTTTAGTAAAATCACTTGATTCAGATGAGAGTGGCCGGGAGAGTCCTGACCATGAGGATGGGAGGGTTTTCAGCTGTGCATACAGCACGTAACTGTATGATGACATGTAGGTTCACAGAGTCATGCAATGAGTTGGAAGAGGACTGATTATGTGAGGTCTCTGTTTTTGCAGCCCAAACCATGCTTTCTTTTATCACGTACAAATTCCTCCATAATTAGCCACTCCTTGTCATCTCTCATTGTTGCCAGGAATAATTTTTCCATAACGTACACTTTGTTTTCACATATTACATTGGTTTTGATCTCTTGTGGTTATTTTTGTCTTTGTAATATGTATAGGATTCTTTGCTCTCCTGTCACTGCAGTTTGCAACATTTTTATCGTCTTCACATGCTCTGACACTTTCTACTCAGAGATCTTTATGAAGATATTATCTGAACACTAAATAAAACATTACAAGACATGTTGTCTAGGGAGAGAGAAATGTTGGATGCCTCTAAATGGCATAGATCTTACTACAAAAAAAATCTAGATTCAAGTCCTGAAGCACAGATGAGACTAGAGCCTCATACTGTGTGTTTTATGATGAAAGATTTAACATGTACTGAAGAGTTGACAGTCTGAGGCTTTTGCAAGAATTTAAAATTATTTTAGAGCTGTTAGTACTAAAGATGTAGCCATGTGATACCAAGTACTCTTCTGATATAAATTAATTTTGATGTTTCAAATTTATGGGGGGTGGGGAGAAGACATCTCCCAGGCTGTAAAACCAGCAAGCTTTATTTCAACTCAGATATGGTCTGCTTATCATTCCAATTTCATGTTGGATTAGGTATCTTTTCTCCTGCAGCTGGCATAAAGCTGATGTAAGCTCTCTATTGTGTGCTTTTGCTAACTTGGCAGAAATGTGATTGTGTCCATGCCTGATCTAGCTCAGTCATGTCTTAAGTGATTTGGTAGCTTAGAGGCAGCATTAATTCTTGTGGAACTTGTTTTAGACAAGACAGAAATAGGAAGTTGTCATCTTCACTATTTCTCATATGGAGAGCTATGGCAAAGAGAACAAAATAATGTTCCAGTTCAGAGCAGAACTTGCCTCTCACCTCTGAGCTTTGTACTCTGCTGGTGGCTATTGCATATCCCTTCTTAAGTTTAGCACACTGTATGCTGTGATAACACGTTTCTGAGTAGCCCTTCAGAGTTTTGAGTCCTTCTGATAGTGCTTTATGTTCCAGACACTTGAGTAACTGCAGTAAGGACTTCAAGAGCCATAGTATATAGTATATAATGAAATGCAAGTGTGTTACCCTGCTGCACTTCTTTGGTTGTTTTACAGTTTCACTGAGACAACCCAGTCCATTTTGTCTGTAATATTTTGCACTTTGTAAATGAATACTGTCTCTAAAATCCAGAGTTTACTATCTTCCTGTTGATTAGTGATTAGTCCTCTTCCAATTATTCATGTTCTTGTTTGGAAGAGAGGTCTGACTCAGACCAGTAATCGCATTTATTAGTGCTCTTTTTTTTTTTTCTTTTTTTTTTTTCCTACTTGCAAAATATATGTTATGATAATATTAAGCTGTATGGTTAGCTGGAAATTTTCCACTTAATGGCAATGTAAGCTTGTTCCCAGTGTTCAAAGGGACTTGTTAACCTGTGATTCGCCTTTAAGGAAGGGTAAATGCCAGATACAGAGCACAGTTTGGTGGCCATCCAGCAAAACCATTGTCACATGTGAAAGGTTATTACAGCAAAATTAGGAAGCCTAATTATTAGAAGTATTGGGTGAGGTTCTGCAGGTCCATCTAGCAATCTTAGCTCTGTTTTATCAGGTCCTGGATGTAGCAGGGCAATTGTCAAGAAGATCTTTTAGAGTTCCCAGACTGGGAATTAGCCATTGGCTTTAAGGAGTCAGGCTGTGGGAAGAGTTGTAGAGCAAAGTGCTGAAGGAAAAGGTAGTGCTTTAGAAGACAGCAGGGAAGACCTGAAGGATTCAGATGGAGTGGCAGTGAAGAAGGCTCTGTCTCCTGCTTACATTATCATCTCAAAAAGATCAGTTGCAAAGATGCTCTCCCTTGCCCAGCTTCCCTCTCTAAATGACCCAGTCAGATTCTCAGCAAAATTCACTTGACTCCTTTCCATCAGGACAGAAAAACTTGGACAGCCATCAGGACCAGGTTGGGGTGGTGGATCCATCCCAGAGAAGGCAGCCCTTACTGCCCAGGGCGAGCTGGCCAGCCTGTGAGACATAGGCAACCCTGTACAAAAAAATCTGTTTTGGCAAAGTTACAGGCAACTGAAAGGAGTGTTACAATGGATAATACTGGGCAGCCATGAGATGAAGCAATGTTCCCAGCCTGGCAATAATGCAAAATGCTGCATTTAAGGAGGAGTTGAACAGAGGGAAGTTGAGCACTGTCAGTTTTTAATCCCACTTCTCTTGCTCAGTGGATTACCATGACATGGCTGCTTAGCCTTGCTGGTCTGCACCAGAGCAATATTGTTGCCTTCTCTTTTTCTGTCAGTGTTGTGAAAACAGTTTCAGGAAACGTGTCTGTGGCTGTGCAGTGACTTTTGTAATGGCTTCTTGACCATGTGTCTTGGGCAGGCTGTCAGCTGCTGTACAGTGAGGCATCCTGTTCAATGTGTATCACAATAGGAAAAGTCTGAAGCATTCTTAGCTAAAGTACTGCTCACTTATGCTCTAATTAGCATATCAAAGGTCTAAGGAAACAAGATGACTCCTGAAAGTGTTCAGTTGCTGCAGTCTGCTCAGGGATGTGAGTGCTAGGACCGAAAATGCAGACATGCTAGGGCTGTACTCTGAAGCCACACTGCACACATGTACTATAGGAATGGGGAAGAAACAGCAAAGCAAAAAATCTAGATGAAGAGGAAATATCTTCTTTCCCTTCTCCACCTCTACACTAGCAAGATGCTGGTATCCTAGGGAGTATCATCAAACTCTTCTGGGAGTTTCCAGAGCTGTTTATGCTTGCATTTCAGGATAAATGTTATTCCTTCTTTGACCACTTTTATTGAGGGTCTTTCTTCTCCAGTGAGAGAGCATTAGCTGTCATCACGGTAACGTTGATATTGAATATCAGCAGCTTTTCCTACATTAATTGTGCATGCTGGGAACTGATCTGGTTGCCCTTTACTTGCCTTCTGCCCTTTGCATGCAATTCCTAAATGAGAAAATAGGAAATCTATATGTAGTTCATGAAGTCATAAAGCAAAAACTGGCATTTAGGAAGGCACACTGTAAAAGAAACAGTTACCTGAATTCCTTATGGTGCCCTACGAACTTTTTTCACAGGAATGGTGCTCAAAAGAAAAAAGTCATTATAGCACTGCTGACTTCAGTAGAGCAATGCAACATGGAAAGCTGACCTTGTAGGGGGATACCTCTTTCATCTGCAAATTTGCAATGAATCCTGGGTTTTATGCCCCATGCCTCACTCAAGTCCCATAGCAGAATGTCTGTTCTGTGATACAATAGAACGTTGCTGGAGAGTTATTGGCAGCTTTATATCCATTCAAAAAATAGAGAAAATACTATCGGGTTTGCAATTAGAGATGCTTTTTTTCTGACCATGATTTTAGTAACGCCCTCTTTGTAATCATCTGTCCACTTTTACTGAACATTGATATGCCCTCCCATAAAATAAATTTATGACAAGAAAAATCCAGTCTCTTCTTGTACTCTTTTTGTCTTCTCCCTGCACATCCAACTCTGATCTGACTAAATATGGCAATTCTGCTGTTTTGTAGTTTTATTTCTTTGTTTCAAGTAAAGTCTCAAGTTTATATAATCTTATGAGACTTTTTTTAGCTTGGATCATGTTGGGATGTATGATATACCCTGAGCTAAATTGTTGTTTACCACTGACACTGAAGGCTAGACTTGTGAATCAAGGTGACCCAGGCTAGATCAAGTTTTCCAACATGTGAGATGAACCTATGGGATCCAACCCTTTTGAGCAAGTGCTATATAGCTGAAAACGTGCGAAGCTTTTCAATACCCCCTGCTCTGGTTTTTCCTCCATCCTGAAGCTGCATACCCCTCCCTCCCTATCCTGGAGGCTACATTACGTGCTTGACATAATTGTTATGAATGTTTTTCTCTGTCTAAATATTTAATTCTCAGTCTTTGAAGGAGCATTGTGCTAGAAAAACATCATTTTTTGGCAACTGTTGTGCCTGCTCTAAAATGGAGATTGTTGTGGTACATCTGATGATTTGTGTTGATGGGGGAACTAAGTGTGTTAGCTAGACATCTACGTGCAAGTGATTAGCAATAAATAATTTGTTAGATGAGGATATTTGCATCACCATTACTAGGTTTTGGAGTTACCCTAGATCCTGGCTCTTCAAATGGTTTTGAGTGTGTATCATTTCATTGGCTTCAGGTATGTGTGGATGGTTTTCTCTCCCCCGTGCAACGAGAGAGAAAAACTTAAAGGAGTCAGAGTGTAGTTTAAAGCAAAATGGTGTATTTGCATCAAGCCTCACACCTACCATGTTCAATATGAAAGTTTGAGACACCATGCTTTACACCCTAGGGACAAATGAGGAAACCAAAGTAATGTAAACTCAAAGTAGTCACACCTATGGACTATGGACCTGTGTACAGTAGAGGAGTGATGAAGATGCTGACAGTCCTTTATCAATGAGGCTAGTGGTGTGAAATGTTTAACTGGTGAGTGTTCATGGATCACAGCAGTTCAGAGCAGTGAGTGTGCAAGTGTCTCCTGCTCACCATCTCATACTCCACTGAGAAAGCAGCTGCCTGAGCCCCTTTAGCACTGTCAGCTGCAGCTGCAGGGCTTTTTCTCAACAGGGAGAAGCTCTTAGGGCTTAATCTAGTTACCACTGAAAAAAAAAGTAAATTTTTTTGTTGTTTGGGGGCTTTTTTTTCTTAAAAACTTGCCTACATTTTTCTTCCTACTAAAGTAGTTATCTCAGGGGAGGAAATCTGGGGAAAGACATAGGTTTAGGCTTCCTGGGGAAAATCTGAGAAGTTCAAATCACTTTTCAGCAAAGCAATAACAAAAAATTCATTTTGCGTCATCCCAAGACAGTATGCTGTCTTCCAAACCAAATGTTTTTTGTTTATTTTTACATTTATTGCTTTGCCTAAGATTTTCCTTTGCTGTAGGTTAGCTTTTTAATGAGAAACATATTTATCAGAAAAAACACTGAAATATTTTATGCAAAATGTCATATTCTGAGAGGTTTTAATTTAGGCCAAACCCATTTCCACTGTATTAAAAACTGTTCCAATCTTCTTGAAATATAGCTTCCATTTCTTCTGGCATTGTTCTGTTAGGGGGATGCTTCTGTGAGTAGCAGTGTAGTTAAATTACTCTGGTTGCACCAGCCTGAAGCCAAATTAATTTTGTATTTATCAGTTCTGAAGAGAGAAGGGGTTTACCTGCTGTCAGTTCTGGTAGAGAGAAAGGGAAAACAGTTAATTGTCGAGTCACTGTTCTGAGAAGGCATCAGCCAAACAGAAAGGATCCTGGCCTGAGCACAGGACTAAAGGGGTGCAGGTCACAGGCAAGCAGCAGTGTAATCCCTAAAGAAGGCACATCCTTGGTTTAGGACCTTTATGGGAACCTGAACTGTTTTTGTTTCCTCACACTTCTACATGAAAGAGAAGTTCTATCTGTGTCTGCCCAGTGGAGGGATGTGAAAATAGAAATACAGAAGTATAGTACCTTGCTACTTCAGCGTGGTTGTAGCCCAGAATTCGGATTCTGTCCGAAGCCACTGAATTGTCAAGGCAGATTTAATGTGCTTGAATGAGCTTAATAACGTGACTGGGACTTGACAAGGACTCTGTTTATCAACGTGGCTTGCTTGGAGCAGTACTCCCAACACCCAGGGATGCAGGAATAAATTGTAATTAAAGGCATCTTTGAAATTCAGTGTGTGGTTGATTTGCATTTTACCATTTTATCCCACTTTCCCCCTGCCCCCTATGAAAGCCTGGAGAGGCTGGAATCACTGTGTTGCATTATGTATGCTTGAGAAACTCTGGAGTGGAAATTGTGTAATGAGGATGAAAATCAGAGCTTACTCTGGGTAGAAAAAAAAATTCCTTTTCCCTTAACTCGTACCCAGGGACTTTCATCCTCTTGCACAGTGGGACAAGGTTGTGACTCTTGGCCACGAGGAGTGATGGAGGACACAGTGAGAGGCTGCACTGTGCTGGAGGGGATTGCAGTGGCTGTAGAGCTGTTGGATTAAAGGGAGCCCACATACGAAGTAATTTTTTTCATGTCCTGTGTCTTTGTCCTTGTCTTCATTTTCATTACCCTTTTCAGGTGGAGACTACAGGTGTTTATGCTAAAGTTTTTTGCTAGTAGAACTAGGAGCAAAAATTGCACCTGTTTCCCATGTTTGAGGATATAAGCAAAGTATCTTTCTCTTTGCTCTCCTAACGCAGGTTTGCAGTGATATATTCTGTACTGTTTTACCTACTGTGTCATTACAGCCCATGCGTTGCACTCAGTTCAGCAGTAAAAATGTGTTACTGAAGCAGTTTGCTGTATCAGTATCTTTTAACTAAGCACTGTAGATGTACCATTTTGTCCTGTTCGGATTTGTTAGTGCTGTAGATATGTTTTTTGTCCTCATTTTGGCTTAGGTACCTACATAATTCAATATGTTTAATTTCCAAAGTGAATTCAGAAAAAATGTAACAGGACTATGGGGTTTCCAATTCAGAAATATGTGGGCCTGAGTTCATATGCTTGTATTACTAATTATGTACATGTTTTCCCTTAAAATTCCTGATTCTGAATATTGTGATTATCTAAAACTTGCAGCTTTCATTAACAAAAAGCATATATCTTACTGCTTGTGGATTTAAAAATAAAGCTAGGAGCTGAGGTCTGTAAAGGCTCAGAAACCAGAAGATAATTAAAAGTTTCCATCAGTTGAAATCCAGTCTCCCAGTTTTGGTGGGCTGACCTGAAGTTTGTGGACATTTGGAATAGCAGTGATTGAGAAGCCAGATTGTGTGCAGGCTGGTTGACAAACAAAAGCTGTTGTTACTTTAGAGAAGTGTAATTTAAAAATCAATTAAGAGAAAAATGCTTTCTGGAAGCCGTCAGTGGACTTCACACTGTAATCTTCTGTATCCAGTGGTTTTTGGTTTTTCAGCACATCATCCTGGTTCAGCTCAGGGAATTTAGAAAGTCTTGGTAAGACGAATAAAGAAATACTAATAAATAATAATAAAGAAGTGTTCTAAGGAAATAGGATCTCTTCCCCTCATACCACCAGTCTATTAAACTAGGAAAAAAAAAAGAGTGAATTCTGTAACATTTATGTAAGGAAAGTCTCATCAACTTCAGTGGCAGATTTGGCTCAGGGAGAACTACAGGACTCACACTGAAGTTTGCACTCTGTTTTTTAGGAAGTTAATATCATATGTTCCCAGACTAATGCTACAGAGTTCTGCAAAGGTGACCAGTGCAGCCGTAAAATTCATCTAAAGCAGTACAGGTTTGGCATTTAACTCCTGCAAACTCTAGTCTTCATGTTTTGAAAAGCTTTTCTTTGTTAGAAAGTGTTTGTGACATTAAGAATACAGCCAGTGGTGCTTGAATGTACCTAAAGCATTGGCATAAATTAAGCCACATTATTACTATGGGACAGATAAGGATGAAGGGTCTTAGTATTTTGCAGATTATTCATAATTATTTCATCAGTAAGTGCCTTGATTTAATGAATCCATAGTATGTTAATGTTAACACTGAAAAAAGCTGTGGCTGCCTGTAACTAGCTACGAGCATTTAAAAGCCTGGGCATGAGCTTCTACTTGGCTATTCTGGCTAAAATTAATGATGACAAGTATGTTGGAAAAATAATTATTTTGATTGCTTTTAAAAACAATTACTTGCTCAAGGCAGGTGGGGGGTGGGATTTATGTGGTTGTAATAAGCATATGTAGATGGTGTCTTCCCAGAAGAACATTGTAGCCACAGGATCTTTTTAATTGACCTAAGCTTTCTTTGTTCTGCAGATACAATTTATGAATGTGGTCACTGACTATAATGATCTTACCTGTTTTAGGGCAGGCTGAATTTTAAAATGCCAAAAGGAAAAAATTACTGCTTGTGTCAGCCCAATCACCAACAGACAGAAATCTGTCCTGGTCACTTTGCAGGGGGAAGAAATCTCTTTAAAGGGGCACCCTGAGTGCGTGCTCTTTCTGTCTGATAAAGTAAACATTAGAGGTATGGCAGCAAGCTGTGCTATTACTACTGCCATCTGGTATCCCTCCTGTGTCAGGGCTTGCACAGTAGCTTTTGCCGAGCCTGTGGCCATGCCATCCTCTGACAGCCACTTGCCTACTAATTTACCACACTGGGCTGCTAAGCCTTGGTCCCCTTCCAACCCAGACATGATGATGGAGTCAGGGCAGGAGTGCCTGCTCCTCCTCTGCCTGCCATTCCAGACCATTGTGTGACTGAGTGATGGAGGGCAACTGCTCCACATAGTCTCCTCCTCCTTCCTTACCAGACACTGGTGTCCCCTGCATCTGAGGGATATGACAGCCATTTAGCCTTATGACATAGGCTGTGGTCAGATGCTTTAACAATACAGTAGTATTACTGCCTTTATCACTGACTTTTGTGCTAACTTTGCCCAAGTGGGAAATAACAGCAGAAACCCCCCCAAGCCTGGAATTCAGTGGAAGATTCCAAAATGTGGCCACAACTAATGGCCTTTAACAGAAAGCAGCAGTTTTCATGTTTGTCATCAGTTACTTCTCTGTTCCTCCAAGGTGGTGAAATCCTCTTGGGCCACAAGGGAACCAGAAAACTATATGCTGATCAATTACATTCAGAAAAGTCTCCCTTTTGCTCCCTTTTTAAATCTTGTGGTGATTGTACAGAAGGCATGATCCCTTTCCCCAATTCCCATCTGTAAGACAGAGAGGATTACGATAATGGTGACTTTTTTACTAAAGCATTTTGAGAACTCCTATCGAAGCTTCTTACAGAAAATGCAATATTAAGAGTCACAGGTGTTTTATCTGCCAGCCTGCTCCTAACAGCAAAGATTGTGCTCTGTGCACTCCACAGTCAGCCTCTGTGAACTGAGAGGAAGAACCCAAAAGTATATATTGATGTGGGTTTGGAATACATAATAAGAAAATAACTAGGTTTCTTGCAGTCTCAGTTGTATCTAGTCCTTTCTAAAAGCATTTCTAAGGGAAGTGGGGTGAAAGCTAGATAAATGATGACATAGATTTGGATCCAGTTCATTCTAGGTGTCTGCAGATTTTTGTCAGGATAAAAATTTTCACCTGGTCTCTATTTAGAAAGGTGATTAAGGAAAGCTATGCCTGAGCAACAGAAAAATGCTAGAGGATAAAAAATAAATAATTCCCCCCAATAGGAAGATACAAGGTCTTAGGGTTCCTCAAAGTAGGTTGTGACTATGAAAGGTAGGAAGTGGAAGAGAGAGCACCTGTGTTTCATTGCCCTGGATGACAGAGACAAGTGGTTGTTTGCATAAGTTCAAAGTTCTCCCTGGAAATTGCAAATCTAACAGGAGGGCAGCCTCTGCATTAACTGTAAGTGCAGAATGAGCTGGAAATGAGGCAGAATATGGGGGTACTGGAGTTAAAAGCAATAAGGTTTTATGCAAGGTCATTAAGAGCCAGATTCTTAGGCAGCTGGGAGATTTGCTGCATTAGTGTAAATTTGACACTATGTTAAACTGACAGAGAAGGGAATTCCCTTCTGGTGCTGTGGTTTTACTGGGTTTTGTGTTTGTTTGTGGTTTTTTAATCTACTGTGAGCTAAAAAGGCAGATTTACTTCAGCAGAAACTCCAGCCTGGTGTGTCACTGTGTGTGGGGCATGTCTGCTAGAAAAAGGAAGCTGAAGGATGAAGGGAGTGCTCCACGAGCTGTTTGGGCATAACATCTTTTCCCATCATAGCAGGAGAAGGTGTCACGATGTTCAGGGATGAACTCAAAGTGTTCATCCTGGCTGCTGAGTTTCTCCTGAAAGTGACCAGATTCTAGTGTAGATCATGGTTTGGGGTCTTCTGGAAGGAATTAGCAAGATGAAAAGCACCACACACACACCCCCTCTCTGCTGCCAAATGTTTACAGGTATGTGTGGAAAGATTTGTGAGGCCATAAATTGTGCTAGATTTGGGAGAAAGTCTGTGTTTTCTTTCGCAACATGTGATTAGAATAAGATATTGTTTTACCAGTTATATGGCCTAGCTAGGCTTTACTAGATCATTCCTTCCATACTCACACAGTGGTGTCCTTCAGTCTTTGGCGGAGACATATGTGCCAGCCTGATCATGGATGAAGCAGATCTAGTAGGTACCTACACATTAATGTGTGCAAGGTTTTTACTGCATCTGACGTAGATGGTAGTGGGCCATCTCCAAGTTGCAGCACAGTAACTAGCTAGGCCCTCCTATTCCAAGTCTAACCTACAGCAATTGCCTGTGTCACTGACTCAGAGGGACTCTTTTCACGCCTACTGCTCTTCTTGTCTCCACACATGCTTAGGTACTCTTTTGCTCTTATGCTATGAAATAGTTTCTGCATCTGCACGTTTGTCAACTGATTTCCAGACTGTCTAATGATAGGGCAGAGACTTGTTGGCTGTTTTGGTTTTTTTTATTGTGGTGTAGCAGATACATCACATCTATTGAACCCTTCAGAATTTATGAATACTAAATTATGGTGAAGTTTTTCTCATTGCTCCCTGAGTATCAGGTTTTTCTCAAGCATGAAACTTGGCTTTCAAAAAAAAAAATATTTGTGGTCTGACAACACATTGTTCAAGAAAAGGCCTGTCTAGTAGCTCTTTACCTTGTGGAGTACACAGTTTTACAGTCTTTGTTATAGAATTGTATCTCCTTTTACTTTATAAGACTAGTACTAGTTGCATTCACATCACTTACTTTTCTAATCCAGAAAGCTGACTTCAAATCCAGCAAGTCAATAGGTCATTGGTTATAGATTATAGATTATTAATATTCTCCCTTTCTGGTAACTGCACTGCAGTGAGGACTTAGCAGTATCCCAAAGACTGGAAACAGTAAAAGCCAAGAGCTGAAGCTCCCATGAAAGCACCCATGGAAGAACAGATCTTTTGAATTTGCACATTTTCCATGACAAATCCATGAGCTTTTAAAAGTGAGTCCTATCTTGCAGTTAGTACATACAGGAAGACTTAAGGCATAAAGAAACTGATGTGTCCAAGACTGAATAGTAAAATTTCTGGCCTTGTCCTTTGGAGTCTTAGGAGTGAGGGTAGAGGTGCTGCCTGCTCAAGCTGTGTGCTGCAGTTGAGTGAATTAGAGGTAGAGGACTAGAAGGAAGTAGACAGTGGTAAATGTCATTGTCATCACATATGGTGTCCCAACTTTAAGGAATTAGAAATCATATATTAAGTCAGTACCAAAGAGGCAGCAGAAGCAACAAGATGATGACTTAATTTCCAGATCAGGTCATCTTGGCTGACTAAACACAAGAGATTTGTAAGTGCCCTTTGGTCCTAAAAACAGCATGGCAGAGAGAGAGAAAATAAACAGCCATAATCATGGTGTGCAAAGCAATGGGGTTAAGCACTGTTTCTCTCAGAACCTACTGCCTAAGAACCTCAAAGATTTTTACAAGTACAGACACATTTGTACTTTCATTCACATTCAAAAGACAGGGAAACTGAGGCATAGGGGAGTGGAGTGACTGGAAGAAAAACCTCCTGGTGATTTCTTTAACTGCTTAGCAAGGCTTCCTTTTTTTTCAGAAGTGCGTAAGGTGATGAGGGGATAGCCCAGTGACATGACATGTAAGATTTATAATAATACATTCTCCACTCTAGGCAAGAACTGGTTAATAGAACCAGGTTTTCACGTTATCCAAACCTGATGTGCTTTTTTTCTGTGGTTCTCAACAATCCTGGTTCCTGTAGCAGCTGAGTAATGCAGAAGTTCTGCCTGAAAAAATGCTTCCTCCTTACATGTTACTGTACATATTGTCATGGAAATTGTCCTCATTTCCCCTGAGCACACTTTAAATAACTCAAACAGCAGTGCTAATGAGCAGAAAGATATCTGCAATCCCCACCGTGCAACTTGACGTACTTCACTCCACTGTGAATTCCCTTTGCTCATCATTGAGCATTTTAAAGATCTGGTGTAGTAATTTGCTTTCTCTCTTTGGTCCAGTCATTTTGCTCTTAGCACTTGGTACTAAAAGGTCAGTTTTGGCTGAACCTTAAGTGTTGAAGCCATGCCATTTTTTACTGCCAAATATCTTAAGAAAAGCAAGGGTCTCCGAAAGGGTAAGTCGTTATATTTTTGGTGTATTTAGTGTTGTCTGTTTTGCTTGAAATCACGGAAAAGGATTTATTTTGAATTAACAAGCAGTGGGAATGGATCTATTCACAGTGCCAGTCGGATAGCACAGGGGGGTTTATTATGCTGTGTGCATTTTTGGTTCAAGATACAGTGTATGTTGTTATCTTGCATTTTGCATTCAGTAAAGCCGACTAAGTGAGAAAATGTTTAACCCTTTAAACATGGAGCATATGTTTTGTACAGGGATGGAATCGCTAATGCAGAACAAAACACCAACAGATTCTGTGTATTTGTTTTTCTAGTTAAGTTTAGGTAGACATCTGAGAAATGCTCTAGTATTTTTGGTTCTGTTGTCCAAAAGGAACATTACTGATTTTTTTTTTTTAATCTGCGCTGAAATAATAAGTAGTATCAAGTGAAAGAAAAGCATGTTTCCTCGTAGCATCTTTGCTATGTAGGGCTATCTAAGTGCATGGTTCCACAAAGATTTCCAGCTTTCTACTGTGAGGTTTGTTTTGAGGATGGCTGTGTGGGCTTTTCCAGGAAATGTGTGATTGTTCTACCTCCAGATATATATATAAAGCTCTTCAAGAGAGCAGTTGGTCTCTAGCATTATAAAAGCCAACAGTATAATAAACTCCTAATAGAGAAACATATTGCTTGTATTTATTTTTTTTTTTGTTCCATTGCATGTGTCTTTATTATGACATTTGTTATCTAGCCTGCCGTCCTGATGTGGGTAAACAGCTGTGATTTTTTGTATCTGGGACATGCATCAGTTCCAGGGGATCTGACTTGCTTATCTGGCTAAGCATTTTTTTATGTGTCCATTTAATTATTATGTACATTTCCCTAATTTCTTGATGTATATAAATTTTTCTAAGGCTTAGCTAGAAAGTGGAATTGCATAGATTTTCATCACAGGTTGGAAGTTGAGGAATAGGTTTTGACGAAATGCAGATTTGCTTTCTTTAACCTGCTTTTGTGTTTCCTACTGCATTCGTATTTCAAAAGAGGATTGTATGTGAAGAGCTAACAGTTGAGATGTGATAATTGAGCTCACCTGCAGCCACTGGTACCAGCTTTTTAGTATTTTGTTGAGCAAAATGTGTGCGCATGCAGACAAATACACACAATCATTCAGGAATTACTAAGCGTAGAATCATGTTGGTGAAGTTCTTCTCAAAAAGGAGAAAGTATTGTTCTTAATTTGCTTTTACTGAGTTATTTTTTTGTTATGTTATATGTGTGTACATATATATGCCACTTCACGAGGGAGAGCAGGACAACGTTTGCTCCTTCTTCTTGCTGATCTGCTGAGGGCACTCCACTGACCAGTGCTTCTGTCCCTCATAGCATGTGCTAAAATAGGTATATCTCTCTAGACAGACACTGAGGAAAGGTACCTGCTTTACCTGTATCTGCAGCAGGCATTGCAGGAAAGGGCTGATACTACAGCCAGGAAGGTAAGGCTTATTCTGCCAGGTGCACCTGAAGGCAAACTTACCCAGCCCTGATGCCTGCTATGAGAGCAGGGTGTGCATGTCTTGCTGAATGCCTGCCCATTTCCTGTGAGATGTTCCCTGCCCCTCCTGTGGTAAGAAGCTGTGAATTATTAGATGCTATCATTTGGCATTCCCACTCATGGGGGCAGGTGTTGTGGCTGGCATGGGAGTGGGCTAACCCTCCATATGCAGCAGGCTGGGGTAGGAGCTGTGGCTGTAGGTCTAGACTCAATGGTGCTGCATCTGTGGGGAGCCACAACCTGTGCCACAGTGCAGTGGCTGTGATTTTCCCAGCTCTAGTTATTCTTAATGAGTCACTACCAGTGTGAAGCCTTTCAGTGAACACCTCAGATACCATTTCCCTAAAAGCATCTTGATGCCCTAGACAGGGTGGAGGATGTTGCCTCTCTGACCCTGCTTGTGCCAAAGTCTGTCTGGTCTGTGAAGTCTATCTGGCTGTCCAGAATAACTCTTTATCCAGGCACACTAACAGAGTAGGGCTCCTGCTTCCTTCTGATTCCCTTTCTACTTTGTGCTAACCTCTCTGCTCTTGCTTCCAGGACAGTCTGAGAAGGGAAGTGTCAAAGCATGACGTTAGAAACTGTGTGTCTGAGTGGGGAGTGCTGAGGTAGCTGAGCATTTCCATCAACCTGTCACTAGCCTTGCTTTGAAGAGGCTGGACTCCTGCCAATTTTTGAGCCACTTTCCAACCAGTTATTTGAGGGAATCCCTTCTAGCTTCCTTCTGGAAAGCACTTCATTTGCAGAGGTTTTTACTATGATCTGGGTAAGGAGATCTTTCCCAGTAAGTAATCGTGACTGTTAAAAGGCATTAAATGATTACAGCGTACCCTAGGCATTGCATCCAAGTGTGGTTGCATAAAAGCTACAGTGGCCACAGGCTCCATTAGGTCTGTCCTTGCTGTTCTCTATGTCTCTGAACAGGAAAGGAGCAAGCCAGCAAGAGCAGTAAAGTTTGTGCATGAAATGTTTCCCACAGATTCAGATGGTCTAGTGACAGGAGCTGGGCTGTGGACAAGTTCATGGCCAGAAATATTGGTCATATGTGAAAAAAAGAGTCCCAGATGAGCACTCCTAATTCAGTCTGGAGGGGGAGCTTGCCCAGATTAATATAGGAAGTGGCCAGCAGAACTGACAATTGGGGCATGATTCTTCAGGCTTAAAAGCCTGAAATACCAGACAGTGCAGGGTTTTGCCTCTTAGTTCTTTGGACAATGTTTGCCCAAAGTTGTAACAGAAGCTTGCTTCTCTCCAAGTGGGCTTTATTCTCACTGTTGCTCCAGTTTGTCTTCTCACTGGTATTCTAGGTCACAGTACAATGTATTTTGGATTAATTCTCTTTTCATTTTTGTGGGGGTTGATAGAGCTTCCAGACACTCTGAAATGAAACGGCTAAGCCAGAGTACAATGTTCTCTGTTGCTATACATCCTTTGCTTTGCAGACTGTTGTGCCTATTGAGGTTTCCTACAGGTTTCAGTTGGTGATGTATCTGTAGCCTACTTTTACCCTCTGGTAAAGCCTACAACAATGACATATTCTGGAAAGTTACAAGTAAGGGCTCCTTTATTTCTCCTAATATCAGTTTTTAGCACCATCAAACATCCTATCAGTTATATCCCCACACACACCTTAAATAAGACAACAAAACAATGAGAAATGTTTATCAACCTCTACATCTTGTTATTAAAGCCCACTGTTCTCTCACATGTCCTCCTTCAATAAAATTTCTGTTTTCCTTTGATAATGCATTGAGCACTGGCTCAACACTACTCAAAGCTGGGCTATAAAATGTCATACAGCCAGAATTGTCCCTCATCTGGCAAGTCACTGTTGTTTTTTTCATCTATCACTTCAATTTCTAGTGTTAGGGTGAATAAAGTTTTTCAGCTTCTTTTCCTCTATAATTAAGTATATATATATATATTTTGTTGCCAAATGGTCCTTTACTTCAGGTGTAGATTAACAGAACTTCAAACCTGGATGGTTAAGGCGCAGTTTTATTTTGCAGCCAGGCCAGCCAAACAATCTCAGCTTCAAAGGAGGGGGGTATTCTTTAATGTTGTGGGCTTGCTCTTTGTTTTCAGCAAATGGAGCTGCTGGGGAAAATGCCATGTGCAGCAAACAAGTGATGTGGCTGCCACTCCCAGGAGGGAGTCTGTTAGTTGCTGGCTGAGAAGAACAGCTCACTCTCTGCAACTTCAGGATATCTGATGGCTGCTGATTAGGTCGTTTTTGCATGATTTTGACATATGAGACTTTTCAATGTCTTGGTATGCTCAGAGCTTCAGTCTGTGTGGACCCCTAGGGGTGGCCGTGGTGAAGTCAAGATTTGACCCTGTGCTCTGTTGTCTATCCTCCTTATTTGTGTCTGTGCCTAGCTGTTTTCCTCCTCTGATGTGCTTGCAGGATGTATAGTTTCATATGCATTAGGGAGATTGACAGAAGCTATCTCAGTGAAAGGAAGCATTCAATCGATACAGTGCTGGGGTTTGAGGGGAATAAGGGCCAGGACTGGAGATGAAGATGCTCTGCATTTATGACAGTCATGTTGAAAAGGGGCCATCTTGAATTTCTTCTTATGTTACCTTTTTTTTTTTTTTGTCCAGTCGGCTGTGTATCAACGTTTCAAGCTAGCAGGGCAGGAAGAAGAGTTGGATAGCGCATAATTAGATGGACCTAGGAATTCTGGTGTTGTGTGTCTTTACTTTCAACTCTGAAGCCCAAGCAGAGTGATCTGACCCTTTGTGTTTTATTAAAATTATTATCCACAAATCTGATGAATGCTCCAATATAGACAATAGGAAAAAAGCCTCTCAATGAGGCAGAAAAGGGGAGTCAATAATTGTTATCTCTTGAACTGGTGAGAGTGTTACTTTCTTGACTAGAAGTCAGTCTTTAAAACCTCTAAAAATAAATGCCGTAGCTTTGGGATGTAGCAAGGTGAAAACATGTTGTGAGATATCTGGGATCAAAGCAAGGCATTTGAGTAGGAGATGAGCCCACAGGCAGTCTGGATTCTGGCTGCACACTCTGCTGCTTTGAGTGGTTGGAGACTCCAGAAAAAAAGTGTGCTGAACTCCATGGGCCCAGAGATATGAAAGGAGTTGGCAGGGCACTATGAAGGCATGTCTGTTGTTCAGCAAATGACTGCCAGAGCCATGTGGCTCCAGTGCAAATCTCCCTCATCAGTATAAAAATCTGAGTGAGACTGGGGCTTAATCCAACCAGTATATAGGCTTTTGTGGGATCTGGGCCATTCTCTCCACAGGGCTCTAAGATTCAGCAGCCAGAGAGGCCAGTGCTGCCAAGAAGTGTAGCACTTGAGAGGCAGAATTGGCCAACACACCCCTGTGCTGCTCAATGAGCCGTGCGTATGCTGTTGAGAGAGTGGTGACTTCAGCTCACCAGTTAAAGCTCTCCAAATAAATGAGATGCCAGGCAACAACTGGGACTGCTGAGCAAAGGAGCAGCTTTTCAAGATACAATACACTCCTGATTATTTCTAATGCAGTTTTCCTATTTTGAGAGCACTGCTTTGATGAGGAAATGGCCTGCTTTCCATCTTGCACTGAGGGACCAGTTTTCATGCTGTTCAACTTGTTCTGTCTCATTCTTTGCTTTCTGCTTTTTAGGGCTGGCACTGCCTCTGCAGTTGCATGCGTCTGGCCTTCAAAGCGGTATTCCTTGTTTTATGACAATTAATGTTTGATTAATCCAGGATGCCTGGATGTGGTAGTTCTGTTTTCATTCCTAGCTCTGCTAGTAGCTAGCCAGTATCATACTGGAAATAATTTAGCATTTCTGTATCTCCACGAATTTCTTACTCTGGAATTTGAAGGTACTATTTTTTTTTGAGAGAGAAGACGTTTCGAAACTATGCAATATAATGTTGGAAAGTAATTTTCAACTCTCACCTGCCTGTTCCCCTAAAACACTCATGTTTTGCTCTATGTGATAAGCGTATTCCAGCAATGGAACTTATTTTTTAATTTATTTTTGTTTGTTGATAGCTAGAACATATTGAAGTGACTTCCACTTGCATATACTTGTCATAGATTGTTTTGCAGTTAATAAGTTGTGACTATTTCTTACCTGAAAAAGGCAGTCCAAGCTATAGTGGACATTTTTAATTAGACAAAGAAGTAACAAAACTTGACTGTTTGAGGTTGCTCTTAGGATAAGGTGTATGGTATGAAAAGCTCTTTTTAATGTCTGCCTCCTTCTGAGAATCAGCCTTCACTCATTTAGGCTAATATGAACAGGACTAGAATATTTGCAAGCAGAAGCATTTAAAGCTTACAAGTGTTTGACTATACATTGGCAAATATGCTCTCTCCTTATGATCATCTGTATGTAGTGCTTTCATGCATAGGTACCTGGATAACCTAACTTAAATTAAACAAGGCAAGAGAACTATTAAATCTCCTCTTTGGAAGGCTGGAGGAGCTGTGTCTGACAAGTGCTTGCAGATTGCTTCAGAGACTACAGATTGATTTCTCTTTTAAAGAGAGGTAACTAGCAGAGATCAAACTTTCAAGGCAATAGTTTACTGCTGGTTTGGGTTCTTGCTTTCACACTGTGAACAATTTGAATAAAAATCATGGTAAATGGTAATCTTCTGTGTCTTTAATGCTTGTGCAATAACACTGGCTGCAGTCACAAGCCATGCAACCTTATAGCTCTGTTACTTTTTTCCCCTCGTTTTAGATTTGTATGCCCTTTAGGGCCTTTCAGAATCACCCAAATACTCACAATAAAAAGCTGTAAATGAAGAAGAAGATGGCACTTGCCATGCTCCTCCTGATTTCCCTCTGTTACTTGTCGGGGGCTCAGACAAATTATGAAGCTATGAGTGAATTTTTTTCCAGCCTTGCAGACCATTAACCCAAATGGTTCCAAACCTTGTCTTCACCCAGCTCCATGCATACCACAGCTTCACTGGAGATACGTAAGTTATTATCTGGAAAGCCACTGTTTTAATGTAATATTAAACAAGCAGCAACTCAGTAGGTGTCCCCAAGGTAAGGTAGGCAGCATGCTGCTGGCTTCAAGCTTATCAAGATTTCTTTGTTTTGAAACACAAGCTGGAAGGCTTTTTAATAAACCATGTCACTGGCTGAGCAGATCCTAGTTTCTGGCTGCCATTGACTGCAAAGACAAAAATTCTTGGAGCGCATGCTGCCTACATGGGGAAAGTGGAGATCTTTCATAAGATAATGTTTCTTGCTCTACAGAGAACTGGAGCATAGCTACAGGGTTGGGCGACCCAGTGTGAACAACCATGCTGCGTATATGCATTTACAACAGGAGAATGTTGCAGTATTACACTTTGTTGCTGTGCATACTTTTGTGAGACTTTAGGACTTCTGGGGCACATTCCTGTGAGTTCTAATGTCTCCTGAGCATTAGTCTCCTTTCTGTGCTCTTTTGTGGAAATCTTTTTGTTTTCTTTGTTCGTAAAGAGAAGGATCTTGCTGTGATTGAGATCTAGTTTTGGTGATCAGCCTTTGCTTCGAACATAACAAAAACTTGTAAGCTATCAAAGAGCATAAGATGGTTTGAAGGACCTTTTAGTAGCATAGCCCTTAGTAGGTGACAATGTGATTTGCTATCACATCAATGGCTGCTAACCATTCTGGAGGAAGACTAGTAGGACAGAGTACTTAGACTGCAGTGCCATGGTAATCTAGGAAGACCAGCAGAAGTTAAAAGATTTCTGCAGGAAAGAGGTCATTTTACTGGAGCTTGCCTGAGTCCATGAGTTCTGAGATGTACAGACAGGAAAGGTCATACCATCCGAAAGCAGGTTGCTTTTATCTGGAGGAGCGAGACAGCAACAGGTCAGTAGCTGATTGTTCTGGTACTTGAGGTAGTTCTGCTGTGTGATTAAAATTGTGAATAGTCCTAAACTATAGGTGTGCTTCTGCAAGCAGTCATCCTGAACTGTGCTGCGGCCTCTACCTGAGCTTTACTGTCTGCCTCTACAATGTAAAGGTGACTGTCTTAGCTTGCCAGAAGAGGCAGTACATATGTGCAGGTCTTGACCTATCATGGAGGAGACATACAAGCATCAAGATAGGATGCAATGGAAAGGTACATCTGTAGTGTTTCAGTATGCTATAGTGGCAGTGAATGTTGCAGAAAGGACTTCTACTGGGAAATCCGTTGAACCTCAGAGAAATGCATTCTGTGCAACACTCCCATGAATTTCAGTGGGAACGAGTCTAGCAGCTGAAGACTTCTCTCAGGATCAGTTGTTGTTTACCTAACAGGCTCTTCTCATTTCTTGTTTACATCTGATCTAAATCAGTATGTTTTTGAAAAGTGAGGCTGTATCTGTTAATGATTAACCACTTCAAAGGAACATTTGTGGACTTGTTGATAATGCTATTGACTGGGAATAATTTGTCCATTGCCAATGGGTAGAGAGAATTAGAATTGATTTTTCTAAGCTTTATTCTGCTTGTGGTCCACTGACAGTTGTCCTAAAGCACAAAGAACTGAGGTCTCTGCTTTTTGCATCAACACAACCTTGAGCCATTGGCCATCTGCAGTTGTGGTCTGAGTGGCGGCTGCAGTGCTGATCCAAGTTACAAGTATGACCTTCCCTTTTTGCCAAAGAGCACTGTTGCCACCATGAAGAATGCTGTGTGTTCTACAGTCATCATTAGAAGATTCATTGGTTACCCAGTGCATAGCTAGATACAGAAGGAGACTGCTATAAAATTGCTATTCTATGCAAACTGTAACAAGGCTATGGACTTGGATCAGAATATCCCTGGGCTCTTCTGTTTGGATTTAGATCAGTAGTACTTTTGTTGACATTGTCTTATCATCAGTATTGGCAAGGGTTTTTTCTAAATTTGCCAACATTTTGCCAAAGGCCAACAGCATATATTCTTTTGCATTTCAATCCCTTTTCTGCATTAATGTGACAAATAGCTTTGTTTTTGTAAAAACAAAGTCTGCAACTGTTGAGTCCTTAATGATAGTCTGTCTATTTGCTGCTGCCAAAACTGTGCTTGTAAAGCTTCAGTCACTTCACTGAAGAAAATAATAATGTTTGTAATTGGTTGGCTTGAATTTCTGCAGAACTCTGTATTCAGTCCACAGAGAATGGGAGTCTTTACAAGCTCAGCTAAAAGCTCTGGTGTCTACAGCCAAAGCTGTAGCAGCTGATGGCATTACTTCCATTCTCCTTAGTCCAAAGCATTGACTAACAGAGAGACACATGAGGATGTCTTTCGTTTCATGGTGTACTGTGTGCACGGGACAGAGAAAAGAGGGTTATGAGGTGCAAGGAGAATGAGAGGATAGTTAAGAGAGACTTATTTTAGAAGGCATGAGAACCACTTAATTCCTATTGGTGAGCAGACCTGGAAAACGTGAGCATGACAGTTGCAGAACAATACAGAAACTGGATATTATCTTTCCAGTGTCAAATTACTAAAGAAAAATAGATTAGATTTTGTCATTCTGATGCTGTGGTATTTTCTTGTCAGGATTTAAAATTTCCCTTAACTCTTGTCTTCAATGTTGAAGATTTGAAGAAATTTATGAGAATTACAAAATTGCTTGTGGTTGCATGGTGATGCATAAAAATTACCCAGTCATTTTCATTCAGATATTTCAAAGCATGAAGTGTCATAATCTTTGGTCAGGAAGGAATTTCCTCCTTTATAATAGCATGTAAATATAACCACAGTTGGAATATATAATTTGGTACATTCCTCAGAAGAATCGAACACTTGCTGCTTTGGAGAAACACATGAAACTGTGTGGCCTGCTTTGCTAAGATGTGCCACTGTTTTCTGAATCCTTTTTTCATACTTTTTTTGTACCCTAAAACTCATAGTTGCTTTAATTTAGATGTCTTCTGCTGTCTCACAGCTTGTGCCAGTGAGCTGGCCTGAATTGCCTGTCTGTATGTCTGTATGGCCCAGGCAGATTCATGCTTTATCACTATTGAGGACTAGGCTCATTGTAACTTTCTAGATTTGAAAAACATTGAGGAAAGACTGCAAGGGTTAGTTTTATGGCATGGAAGAAAGGAAGGTAAAGGAAAGCAGCCTGCTGTTGGACAAGGCTGTCTGTGGAATGTGCTAGGGAAAAAGCTGTGCAATGTTTTCTTCCTCCCACTTGTCATCCCCATTTGCCTTCACCACCACAGACTCCATTTTTGTTGCAGGTTTAGGGTCTTCTTTTGTGAGGGGAAGAAATGCCCATTATTATGTTTTTTTCGGAGTATCTGTAGAGAGGGAGAGAAGTTGTCCTTTTGTCATTCTAAGACAGACACTTCATGAGGCAAGCAGCTTCCTAAGAGTTGGTGACATGTTGGACAGATTTTGGAGAAAAGGTTTGTGAGCTCTGCAGCTTACGTTTGTGCAACTAGAAGAAGATGAACCACAACTATGTCAGGGATTCCAACACCTTCAGATTCTTTTCCTGTAGGAACTTTTTTTTTTCCAGTAAGAAGCTGGTGCCAGGGTGGCAGATACCTGTTGCCTGGCAGGCAGAACAATGTTAGAGTCAGCAGTTACAACAGTATGCCCTAAATTTGTCTGTGGTCAGCAGGTACTGCCGTAAGAGGCGCAGTGGCTGTGCCATTGCATGCTGACAGCTCCACCTAATAAGCTTCTACTATCTCTGTTATGATCTGGGTTTTGAAGAGAACATGTTCAGTCTCTGCAGTAGCCCTCTATCAGGAAACATTATTTGAGTTAAGAGCCGCAAGGGTTTAATTGAGACTATCACTTGTTTGACAGTCTAACCCTTCAGGCACCACTGAATGTAATTAGAGTATCAGTACTTCAGAATTCACGCAGGATGAAACACACAAGTCGCAGCGGAGGCAAAATGGTGTCATGCAGCTCCTAGCAATTGCTGGTGTACTAGTTGCTCTTCATGTTAATTATTTTTTATCACCTCCTCTTTGGAATAGTTCTGATGGCATCCTAAACTAGCTGTGACCATGTTGGAGAGATTTCATCTATTGCTGCTAGGTAGTAGAAGCTGATACAAAACCCAAAGCAATAACAATACAGCTTGCTTACAAGGATACTCTATGGAGTTTGGGGCATGTTTCACAGGCTCCTGAAACCTCTCTAGTTAAGGAGGCAGCTTACAATGATAATTGTTCGTGCCTGTGCCTTTTATGGAGCAAAGTAATTTTGGGCAGAATCTAGAGGGAATGGTGCCTGAGCTCTGGTGATATTGGAGAGATGCTCTGTATTTGAAAAACGATAAGGTACTTAGCAGTTGCGTATAATACCTGGACTCATCTCAACCCCAAATATTGGACTGTTGCAGTAGAAGTGGCCTTCTCACAGTTAGGAATTCACCTTAACCAAGTCCAACTGTACTTTGTGGCCACAGTGTGACCTGCACATCTCAGGCAGCATAGTAGTCTCCTCTCTGAAATTTCTAATCATTGAAAACATGGAGGCATTGTGACACTATTGCAATAAATACGTTTTTAATGCCAGAAGTGTAACTTAAAAACAACTGAACTTTTTTAACCACATCTATTGACAGTTCAGCCTGAGGCAGATAAAGCACATTAAAAAAATCAGCTTAAGTAGATGTGAACATTACAAAGCACTGAACACGTATATGTAGGTTTTATAAACAGGGGTTCAATGTGGCATTTGTCTGCAATGCTACTTGCTTTTCCTTTAAGAGTGCTTGAAACTCTTTTTTCTCTCTTCCTTTTATCTTGCATCTTTTTGTTTTGTTTTGTTTTTCTGTTTGCCATGGTTTCTGGAGTCACATCATTCACCAGTGTGTGGCCTACCTGCAATATGGAACCTTTTCAAGGTTTTGGTTTACTTGAAGTGATTGATACCATTAACTAGTTCTTCAGTTTAGTTAATATATAGAGTAATACAAGTCACACATGTTATCAAGAAAGGCATTTCCAGACAGGATTGTCAAGATAACCTGATAGCTTTTATGAATAAAAGGTCAAAGATTAAACCAAATCTTCACTTCTTGCATATAGTTTTAGTAATAATACACTTGACCCTCACAGCTGAAATAGAGCACTAGCCTTAGGTTTTTATGGGTTTTCTGGAGTCTATGTACCAGTACATAGAATCTGTAGTCCCTCTGTTCATGTTAAGTCTTGTCAGAAATTTTGCATAAGAAGCCACAGTTCTGAAGTCTAATCTCTTTGTTGGTGTTTTTTAAAAGCAGTTTAATGGTGTCTGAAACCACAGAAGGCATGGGAGGGGATAACAGATCACAGGGCCTTTGATTTAGTTCATAGATGGCAGTGGCTTTAGGGCATTTGCCTGCCTCTGCTTTCTTCTCTGGGATGAGGTGTAAGATCTGGGATCTAAAAATCATTAAGGGACTCATAAAAATCCCCTGCAAGGACTTCTACTTGAAAATTTGATCATCCTATACTTGTAGCTATCATTAAAACTCATGGATTTAAAAGCATTTAAGGAAATTAGGCATTTATTTTTTACTGAAAAATCAAAGAGATTTTAGTGCATGCTTGTAAATCCTGCTCAAAGAGAATTTGAACTATTTCAATTTATGAGCTGCATTTGCTCAGTACAATAAAAGGTATTTAAGATTTAACTTTCCTCATTGACACAACCAAATGAAATTTGAGTGTTAGACTCCGCTCAAACTCCTCCCAAACTGTGGAAACAAAACACTGTTCACCTACAAAGGTTTGTGTTTCTTTAGAAAAAATAGCCATTATGTTGTCCATTTGAACTAAGACAATTTTTTTTCATTAAAAGCTTGTTTCTTTTTTATGTAGTCCATATGATACTAAATTCCCAAACATAATTTTTATTAAATTTGTAAGCTTTTAAAAATGTGATTGCAGGTTTATTCTCTTAGCTTCCAAAGCAACTTCCAACTTGGATATCACATATATAGATAGATGGGTGGGTGGGTATAGACAGATAAAAATACAAAAATCATGGCATGCACACATCACTGCTTGTTATACTGCTCAATTCTTCACAGACCATGCCCTTGTAGACCATTCAGGTTTCACTTCTTGGCTACTTCAGATTTTTCTTGCTGTTTTTTTGTGCTCAAGTAGCCTAAATGGAGCATTTCAAGATGAGTTTAGTATTCACAGCAAGTTTTCCCTCCTGTCAAGGGATCATCCAGAAAACAGCAGAAAAGCAGTAGAGTTGGTATTGGTTGTAGTACATGCTGATGGCAGGTTAACACAATATTCTGATATGCTAGACAGGGTCTATCTCTAGCAATTCAGGCTCTTCGAAAATTTTGGTTGGCAGGGGATAGATGTTCAGCATTAGCCACAGTCAAAGGCAATGACTAGAGAAACAGAATTAGGTTTCAATTGACTGTTCCAAATACTCTGAATGACCTTTTGGTTGCTCACCAACATTTCTTCTGTCTCTTCTCATAATACAGAGATCGAGACAGTTTTGGTGGTTTGTTTTTTCCCTACTGTGTAAAGAAAGATTCCACTTAATAGTAACTGCCCTTACTTTTGACAGAATCAATCTACCTAACTTTTTACCTTTTTCATTATCGGGGAGATCTTAGAACCCTAAATCTGATGCTCACCTTTACAACAATCATAAAGAGCAGGTCAGGCAAGGTAAATCATTGCTATTGTTCTTTCAGCTGTGGGTGCTAGTTTTTGTATGTCAAGACCTGTGTTGCTGCTTGTCTACAAATGCTTCCTGTCACTACTTGCTTTAGTACTGAGGGCAAACATGTCATCTGGGCCTTGCGTTACCCACCAGCCACCCCTTTCATAATTAGTCCTTGAACTACAGCAGTCTGCACGTGACCAACTAAATTTCACTCTCACTGAAAATACCACTCCACTATCCACACCAAAGCAATACAAACATGTAAATATATTCACATATGCAAGCATTTGTAATTGTGTAAATTTTCAGTAGAGTTGATATAAAGACAATACACAAACACATCAGTAAGCACAATGATGTAAGAAATGGGAGAAAGGCAAACCAGATGAGGGTGGAAGGAAGAGAAAGTATCTGAACAAAAAAAGATGCTGCTGACTTCAGCAGAACTTGACAGCAGCTTTACTTGAGAGTAGAAAAGTTCCTCCTTTTATATAAAATGAGGCAGGAACATCCTGGTGGATCTTGTCCAATGTGCACTGGAAATCTGCAGCAGAGCAGGATACTGAATGCAAGATCCCATGGTCGTAAGTTAATGCTGGTGGAGATGCCTAAAGTAAAGCCCCCTGCTTTTGCCACAACTATTGATGTGCTTGCACTCTATGTTTACAGATAGTTTTGTTTTGTTTTTTCTCGGGTTTGGAGATGAAATTAACTTTGAGTGGAAGGACTGAAATTTCTGCCCATGGCAATCCTGACCATATAGACTGGGTCTTTGAGGGCCAGACTTTTTTGTATGGAAGCTTGATGAAAGATGAATGAGAAGTTCTGTTCAAGGGAATGGAAAGCCCTTGTCTGTGTTTAAAATTGTTAGCAGAAATCTTTCTCCCTGTTGTGGTGCCGAGTAGCCACAGCCCTGTTTGATGCAGTAGAAGCAGAACTTGTGTGCTTCAGGGCTAGAGTCTAACAGCAACCACAGTAGGAGGTGCAGCTCCATTAGTGGCAGAGAAGAGGTTTGAATGCAGTATCTGAATGTGAACTTCAGAGGCAAAACTGAAATTCCATATACAAGTGTTTCTAGGTGAAGGTAAAAACAAAAGAAATAAAACCAACCCAACACTTCTTTTCCTAAAACAATTCTTAAAGACTAGGATGTTTGAATTACTACAGCGTTTGTGTTGCTACCTCAAATCCAAAACCCATAAGATTCTGTTTTTGCTCTGATCCCAGATAAGAAAGTGCTGGTGAATTTCAGGTAAAATTCTGGACTTCTGCAGAAGGTGTATGTAACATTGTTTCTTTGGTTTTGTGTGTGTTTGTTTGCTTGTTTTAAGATCCAAGTGTTTGAATTTAGCTGTTCCTCATTCTTGTGACCACTAAGACTCAAAGGTCTTGAATGTTACAACAATGTAGAAAGATATGTATGAACTCTGCCCTTTAGGGAACTCTCGTTTTGCTTGTTGCTTCAAGGATGTAGTGAAAGGAGCCAGCCATGTGTGGAAGGAACATGATTAAAATGTTATTTAAAAAAAAAAAAGTTCATAGATGGATCTGCATGCTCCGCTACTTCATATTTTTGTCATGCCAACATAGGAAACTTTCTCCTATAAGCAATTCTGAAGTGTATTCTTGTTTCTAAGCTTGCCTCTGTGCGTGGAGTTGTCTTTATTTGCTTGTACTTATGTGAGTAGTCGCTACTGACTCTCCCACAGGCAGCTTGTAGGGTCATGACCATGCTCCTATTTAAAGTTTCAGTGGGTGAAGCCAATCATACAGGAGCTGTATGTAGTTTTTGGCAGAGTCTCAGGTCTAGAGCGTACAGGAATCTTTTTTTTTCATCCTGTTTTTACTTTTTATGGACTCATAGAAGTATGAATGTGGGGTGTTTTTTTCCCTAAATGCTTACGTGAAAAAAGGCCCAAGAAGATTTAGAAGGCAGCTGGCTGGTCCAAAGTAACATCTTAGGGGAAGGGTAGTTATAGTCAGGTTCTTGCGGTGCAGTGATTCAGTGTGAAGATGCTGAGACACCATTTCTGCAGAAGTCCAGTGAGAAGTCATCTTTATCCTTCTCTGCTTGTTATGCACCATATGGCAGTCTTTGTTTAGCTGTTCTGACTAAATTTGTGATCTGTAATTAATTTTAAGTGGAGATTCTGCTCTCTTCTTGTTCCTAATGATTTTGCTGAGCAAGATCTCAGCTGAGTTCCTTTAAATTTAAGAAGATCTGTGTTTTATCTTGACCAATCTCAGTTGTTTGCTGGTGGTCTGACCCATACAGTACATCATTTTCTGAGACTGTTCCATTACTTTTAAGAGCTAGTTTGAGCTCAGGTTATCTGTCTGCCAGATGCCAGATCCTGAAACCCTGTTTCTGATGTGTGCTGAGAGCTGTGAAAAACTTCTTTCTTGCTGTTGTACCTCCTGTAAAATATTTGATTGTGAAAGGGCATCGCAGTAGGTCTGCTGGGTAAAGTACAAGAACTAGACCTCTGCTTTCATCATGAGGCTATGTTAGTAATAGAATTAGGCTTTGACAGGAGTTTCACAGACTGTATTTTTCTACTGTGACAGTTCTGTGTGCAATGGATGAAGTTTCTCGTCCTAGCATTGGACTATGGTAGAGCATTGATCTATTCAGATGTCTGCATTCTAGCCTTTAGCTGAAGAGCTGTTCTGCTTCATGTATCTTAAGGAATATGAGTAATTCAGTAAATTTCAAATGGGAGGCTGTCTGAAAGGATGATACGAGGAATGAAGCAGAATTTGGATATACATGGGGGAAGAAGCATCATGGCTGTTTCTTAAGCTGCATGCCTGGTTTTATGTGACTGTTTTCTCTCTTTGCAGAAAGACTGCTTCAGTTTCCCAGTTCAGTGAATTGCTTCTCAGAGAGCCACACAATCCTTCCCAGCACACCTAATTTTACCCCTTTTGCTTTGCAAATCAACTTGTGATCTCTGAGTGTGTTTAGGCCAGGAAACAATTAATAGCAAGAAAAACTATTTCCTTGGCTTGCAGGCAGTTCCTGGCTTGCTTCTTTCCTCAGATTAGCAAGGATTTAGGAAGCACATGTTCTGTGTATGTGAAATCAGTTCTGCAGAAGCTGCTGCATACCATCGTCCTGCTCTTATCTCTGAATTCCATGGCCAGACAATCTCAGCTGCTCAATGCAGGCTGGCGGCTTTAGCTTGCCAGTAGGTACTGAAAGCCATGTAAGCGTGGAAATGATAGTGACACGAGGGCTAAGATGTTATCTCTGTAGCAAAGCCAAAGGCAGTTTCCATGGTGATGCAGAGGCTCCAGGCTGCTAGTGATGCAGCTGCTGCACTGGACAGAATCAGTAGCCTTTGTATGCAGAAGCTGCTCCAATAAAGCTTTTATGTGTTTATGGGGCCCTTGTTAAGTTGTATCCAGCTCTGGAACATTAAATAAGGGGTGAGGGGTAGATTTAAACTGATTGAAGAGAGTGCTGACCTAAAAAGAAAACTGGAAAGAAAGGGTAGAAAAGTTGTTAGTCTTGGAATAGCTACAAGTGATAAAAGTAAATGACAGTTTGAGTGTATTTGATATTCTGGTCAGTACTTCCCTGAGATATTGCATACCAAGCATTAATAGTTCCTAAAGTTCTTATTTCAAGTGGAAGAGTCAGATTCATATCCCCAAGTCTCACCTTCTCTTCAAAACTTTCATTTTGAATTGGATCAAAAATCCATATGTGTCTCTCCTTCTCAATTGAGACTAGAAATTCCCAGGGACTTGGGGAAAGCTCATGAACTTGTGACTTCTGTATCTGAAGCACTAAAATATGATTCTCTTGGTTCTTCTTTTGGGTAATAATTTCTTAATAATTCTAGCACAGGTATGTGGAATTAATTTCGTACTCTATCTGTAGGGTCTTACAGCCTGTGATTTCACTTTGGTTTTTGCTGGGACAACAGGTACAAAATCTTCAGGCTCTCACACTGGAAATGCACATTTTGCACTTCTGCTTTGATCTTAAACCAAGCTGTGTTTTGTGGGTGCTTCAGCATATGAGTAGGAATTGTGTGCAAAACTACTCAATTAAAATAATAACTTTATAATTTTGACCCAGACTTTCGGTGGATTTAAATGTCAGTTGCTGTCTTCTGAACTAGATATTCAAATAGATTTGTATTCTGTCTTTCAGGTGGTGCAGGGGACCGGGAAAAGATGCCTGTCAATCATGAGGCTTTCCTGCTCATGGCTAATTCTCAGAATGAAATGGAAGATTGGGTGAAAGCCATCCGACGGGTTATATGGGCTCCGTTTGGTGGAGGTATTGCAAATAGCTCACATGCACATAAATTAAAACATTTGCCTCAAGGTAAAACATATTTTTATGATACTAGGATACATGTAACACTGTAGAATCAGTGAGATGCCTAGATAAGCTCTCGATTGTCTGAAATGTTTTGCAGCAAGGGGATTGGGTTGATTTTTTCTGCCAGGGGATGGGAGGGCACATCCACTGTATAACTGACTTGTCAGAAATGGGTGTTGGTACTAAACGTATCACTATTGCCAATGCTTAGTTTTTAAAAGCTAATTATGAACCCTTCTGGTGACCTTTCTTATCCTTACGGACATAAATGTGTGTCCAGTTATCTCAATTAGGGCAGAGGTCCATCTTAAACCTTCATACAACCAGAGGTAGTAAAACTTTTCATCTAGCTAATGTAAGGCCTGATTGAGAAGACAAAGCTTCTACTGAGTTCAGTAGGGCTTAAGCCTGAGAAGGAGGAACAGGGTCAGGGTGAGTGGACACCTGTAAGATAATAAAGCTGTTGACAATTCCTGTAGTTAAAATGAACAAAAAATCCAGACTCTCGATGTTGATATTATACCACAATCTTCAAATTCACAAGTCAGTAGATTAGATGGGAGGTGTGTTTGTGGTTTAGCATAGAACAAGGGTTCACAGATGTTTTACTCTGGTTTCATTGTTGGTGACAGCAGCTACTGGCTTGGTACTACACTCTGTGGTTTGAAATGACTTGTGTGCCACTGATGGAGTTCATGCAAATAGTGGTATCGTATGCAGATAATGGTATCTACCTCTTTTGAGAGGTACAGATAGAAAAGTTCCAGATAAGAGTTAGGTACAACAATTATTTTTGCTGAAACAAAGTTACTAGTTTTCCTGGATCTAGGAGACAGGTGGGGGAAGTGACCCTGTTGCAACTGAGGGAGGCTCACAAACCACAAGGTCACTAAGATGACCCAACATTTGTTAGTAACTTTTATCTTGGTGTTTTTGTGGTGGTTTTTAAAAATATTTTTTAACTTGGGTTTTTTTTTTTGTTTGTTGTTGGGTTTTGTATTCTGCTTGTTTTGGTTTTGTTTTCCTTTTAAGGGACTCCTATGATTTCAAGTTTTTGGAGCAGCATTTGGTTTCTCTGGAGGAGATAAAATCTCTACAGATTATGTAATTTTTTCCTAGGTGGTTCTTTCACTTAGCAGAAAGGGTGTATGTGCAAAAGGCAGCCTGTACCTGAGTCTGAGAGGTTGTGTGTAGTGCTATTGTGTTGTGGGCAGAGCAAGCCCTTTCCAGTATTAGAAACTCATCTAACATGATTTCTTCTTAAACATGAGCACATGCTGGTTTTACTTTCCTTCTGACGTCCAGCCCACAGTGAAGGAAGGGACTTTTAGAGTCTGAGCTCGGTGCAGGTACGTGCAGTTCCTCCATCAGAGGTCTCAGAATCTTGGAGATGATGTGGCTGTGGCTATTTGTAGTGGACCTTATAGCATGTATTTTACAGCTTTGTTATGTGCACCAAGTAAATACATTGAGAAAAAAGGAAACAGTCATGACAAACGGTACACATTCCAGCAACAGGTTCCTTCTTTGGGGCATGGTGTTGTCAGCACTGCTGATATCGGTCCAAATTTGGCTTCATTTTTGTTAATGTTCATGTTTTGTCAGTGTCTTGAAACAGTGCTAGAGCAACCATCTTATTTAAAGTATTAAAATAATAAATAATTAAAAATCCTAAGATTTCAAAAACAAAACCATGAGGATGGAGTAAAGGTAGGAATTATTTTATTTCTTGTTCTGTTTACTTTTGGGGTCAGGATTGTCCTAATTAATCTGTTCTTTTTCTGTACCTCTAAACTTCTCTGCAAAGCTATTGGATACATTTTGTTTTCCCTTTAAATGAGACAGATACTCCTCCTCTTACATTTCATTCCAGGAACTGGGGCTTTTTGAGATAGCAAAAACCAGACTGAAATCATGAGAATGTGAGAGTAGGGCAGTGCAGGATGGGAATAGGGGAATAAAGCAGCGCAAGGGGAAAACGCAGCAGCTGCTGTTTGTTGCTGTTTTCACATAGTGCAGATTTGATCTGGTTCCATCAATGTCAGCATAAAGGCTAATTCTGCTGTTGATGGAAGCTGGCTTAAGCCTGATAGGCAGGAAGTACTACCTTTTGCAGAGGTGGGAAGAATTGCGCCTTTGAATTGATGTTTTCTTCTATCTGTGGATAAAAGCTGCCCAAGAACATGGGTATATCTTGGGTAGTCCCCCTGGCCTGAGCTCTCTATCCTAATTCTCAAATGCATCAGTCTAAAGCTAGCTTGGCTATGTCTGCTTCATATTCCACTCTGCATGCACAGATTCTTACACTCTGGTTTCACTCCTTCTCTGACAGAAATGCTAACTGCTGTCAGGCATGGTCTTTTCCCACCTTGCCACCATGTGTTCCCACCATGTTTCATTCTGCTAATACTAGTGGTCATGCAGATGTGCAGTAGGAAATGACCTGGCAGGAAAAAAAAAGGGGAGAGGATTAGTCTGTAGGTGGATTGGCTCCCTAACCATGCAGCTGCAGGACTAGTAGTTCCAACAAAAGGACAGTGGGAAAAGCCTATGATAGGTTGGAAGAGGACATGCTTGTTTATTCTGACTGCAACCCTCACATAAACCGGCTTAAAAAATCATGGAGCTACATCTTCAGGCTCTTTGCCTTTTATAAAGTATTTGTAGGGTTGTCAATATCTAGGAAATAGTTAATTGGTTCAAATTGTTTTTTCCAAAATGGGTATAGCCTATTTGGGAGAATGATCAAACCAACTCCTCCTTTATCAGAATCAGAGCAGGGCAATTTCCCTATGAGTGAAATCCCAGCTTAGCTTAAACGTAGGACAGTAAACAGAGCTGTCTCTGTGTTTTAATTGAATAATTTGAACTCTGCTTTGCTACCACCACTAATTTGAGAGCCAAGTCTTATCTATCAACACGTTTTAATATATGAAACTAAAGGGAAGAGGGAAGGAATTATAAAGCAGGCTTCATTATTATTATGTAAATATCCAGCCATGGAGAAGGTTGATATGGTGTAAAAATGAATTGTGCCAAGATAAAAAGAAAGCTTAGACACACTTTAATCTTTGCTGATGTACTGAAGAAACATAAATCAAAAAGGCTGAGAGTGTCTTCTTATGTGTTAATGTGGGCATATGAACTATGTTTAAAGGTGAACAGAAAAGGCTTCTTAAAATAAAACAAAGCTCCCCAAAGCTGCTGAGGATCCCAAGTTATTAATAGGAGACACATTCAGGCTTAAAAGCCATATGGAATGTGTGCTTTGAAATATACTTCAAATGGGGCTTTAAAATAAAATCCTAGAGTTCCTAAGTCTTTTGAAGAAGAGCTGTCTTGTTTATGGGGAAAATAATTTTTGACAGGTTTCCCTGAATTTCATGGTCTTGAATTTTTGAGCTGAGGCTGTCTCATTTGTTGCAGAAAATTTTGTTAACTGGGACTTGAGAGTGCTCTGCATGTTTTGGTTAAAGAATAGAGAATAAAACTTGTCACAGTGGCTTAGTAAAAGTGAATTTTGGGGTGCATTCTGACAGAGGGTGATTAACACTGTTCCCTGTAATAGTTCTTCTCATCGTGATGTACAAGTTTTGCTCTGAGGCTACACCACTAAAACTTTATCTGGAGAGTCTGCCTGTGCCCCATGGTCATGCTGTGCTGCAGTTGCTCTTTAATAAGGGGTGCTTGGAGCAGAGCTGTACACTAAATGCAAAGGGTTTGGGCCATAGGCTTGGGTGAGAGTGAGCTTGCCTGTGGCCTCTGAAGGGGGATATATTGAAAATGTTCAGTGGAGAGGTATGGAGGGGAGGTCATTCTTCACTCTATACATGTGCTATGGAGCTGTATTTCTAGTATAAAGAAATCCCATTCCATCTGCTCACCTCTCAGTTGACATGCCTTCCTCAGTTTTGTCTTGCAATAGACTTAAAACTTAATGTGTTTAGGACTGAATTTTTGGCCATAAAGTACAAAAACTGAGGCTTTTTGGTGCCTGAGTTGAAAGCAGAGAGGCATAACTCTCTCTTATAGCTCAGCACACAACCAGCACTGCATGGGGACAGAATAATTTTGTGTTAATTATGTGTTATGTTTGTGTTTGTTTTCTTCTGTTTACATATTTTCTGCCTTGCTATGTGCAGTTTCTTGCTCCTCTGCCAGAAATGCATGTCACAGCCCCTCTCTTTCTCCATTACTTTTTCATAATTTCTCCTCCTCCTCATCCTAAGCTTTCATCACTTCCTTATGATGAAGGGGAGGTGAAACAGTTGAAAGGGATGTGCTTCTCTTTGGCAAACATGGAGAGGTTTACCCTGTGACAAAGTAATTATGCTCCAAAAGCTCCACAAATGGTTTCTCCATTCAGGAGGAAAGGGCACTTTTTAACTTGTCAGCTCTGAAGAAGTGTCCACTGAGGAAGCCACTCTATTGTACTTAATTCCAGGCCACTTCTCCATATAGTGGAGATTTGTGGATAGGATTTGTGGATTCTTTCTTTTTCTGCCAGCAAAACAGTGCAGAGAATGTTTTTGCTGGCAATCAGGGCCCTGTGCAGACCATGTCTTGTATTAAGGGAGAGCTGCAAGCTAAGGGACAAACCTCCGAGGTGTGATTTAATACCTGGCTCAGTGTCATTATGGGTAATGGAAGAATAGCTGTACATAAGGCCTAATTAGGGAACCTGTTTTAGATGAGTGAATGTTTTTCAGATAACATCCATGTGAGAGCAAAACATGACTGTTTTGAGGGGTCAGATACTAGTATTAGATGCATGTCCAACAGCATGCTAGATTGTTTAGGAGCTAGGATATGAAGTTACGTCTTGGAAATCTGGCGTTTAATTTCTACAGCTGTAAGATGGGGATTTTCCAGTAAGAGCATCTTCAGCATAGAATTGTGTCAGTGAATTTAAGCTGGTAAGATAGCACAGTAATGAAGAAGAGGGAGGTGACTTCTGTTATTTGCCCAGTGTGAACACATAGAGGAGGTTTCTGCTCTCTTTCTTCCTAGAGTACTTCTCCAGAGTGATAGTCTCAAGTGGGATTCCTGGCTGGGCCAAGATGAGCCCTTTCACTAGGTGGCAGAATGGGCTTCCCTTGTTCAGGCTCCCCCAGGTGTGTGGGGAGTGGTGCTTGGTGTTTATTGTGCCTGATATGTGCCATTATCTCTGCACAGAGACAGCTGGCACCTGATACAGCTTATCAGTGTTTGCTCTTCAGTGTTGTCTCAGGCCCAGCAAAGGGAATAGGAAGATGAAGAGGGTTGAGTTCAGACATCTGCCCAGGACTAGGGATTGCATGAATTATCTGTGAGGAGGTGCTGGTTAGGCTTGCCCAGCCAAGAGTATCATAAACAGAGGTTACACTTGTGGATACAGAAACTTAGACACAGAGTAGAATTAAGTAATTCTACACAGAGTAGAATTAAATTAAGTTGGAAGTTGATCTTGCTCCTGAAACTGCTTACAACAGCAAAAGTTTAAAGATCTGAGATCTGATTAAGTTATTTTTTCTAACTTGCCTCTGTCAGATATATCTCAGGCTTCTGTTGCTGCTTTATGACCAAAATATTTTACCATCATGACACAGCTTTGAGGTAGGCAAAGGCTATTTTCCTCATTTTTTGCAAAGGAGGAGTCTGAGGCATTGAGCAGTTAAGCAACTTGCCTGAGGTCACAATGAGTATCTGTAAAAGACCCACTCTGAAGGCATTGTTCAACAAGTCAAATAGGAGGATCACAACCCTGGATGTGAGGAGATCGAACTTTGGCCTTCTCAGGGATATGCTGGGAAGAATCCCATGGGACGTGGTCCTGGAGGGAAGAGGGTTTCAGGAGATTTTGTTGATTTTCAAGGATTACTTCCTCCAAGCTCAAGAACAGTCTTATTCCCTGTGCAGGAAACCAAACAAAGGTGGCAGGAGGCCTGCATGGATGTATAAGGACCTTCTGAAAAGCTTAAACCTAAAAAGGAAGCACAGAAGAAATAGAAGAAGAGACAAGTGACCTACAAGAAATACAGAGAAACTGTCTGAACATCGAGGAATGGACTTCAGAAAGCCAAAGCTCACCTGGAGTTGAATCTGGTGACGGCTCTGAATGGCAACAAGAAATGCTTCAACCACATGAAGACCAGGGAAAATATAAGCACACTACTGAAAGAGGCAGGAGACCTGTTGAAAAAGGGCATTAAAAAAGCCAAGCTACTCAATGCCTTTTTTTGTCAGACTTTACTGGTAAGATTTGACTTCATCAATCCCTATCCCATGAAGCCAGTTGGAAAGCCTGGGACAAGGAATACTTCTCAGTGGAGGATGATCAGCTTAGGGAAGACTTAAAGAAAACTGATATATCCAAGTCTCTGGGACCTGATGGAATGCATCAACGAGTGCTGAGGGAGCTGGCCAATGTGTAAGGCCATCCTGGATAATCTTTGAAAAGACATGGTGACTGGGAGAGGTCTCTGGAGATTCCTATCTTCAAGAAGGACAAGAAGGAGGGCCTAGGGAGCTACAGGCTGGTCAGACTCACCTCTGTTGCTGGGAAGGTGGTGGCACAAACAAACCCAGAAATCCTTTCCAAACATCAAAAAGATGACTGGGAGTAATCAGTAGAGATTTATGAAGAGGAAATAATACTTGACCAACCTGATGGCCTTCTTTGATGAAATGGTGGATGACGGAACAGCAGTAATTGTTTGTCTTGACTTTAGCAAGGCTTTTAACACTGTCTTGTATAATATCCTCATTTACAAATTCGTAAAGTACAGACTAGAGAAATAGACAGTGAGGTTTATTGAAAAAAAAAAAGAGCTGAACTGATGCACTCAAAGGTTTGCGAGCAGCAGCCCGAAGTCCATCTGAAGGCGGGTCATTAGTGATACACCCTAGGGGCTGATACTGGGGTCAGTATTGTTTAACAGCTTCGTTAGTAGACCTGGGTAATGGGACAGAGTGCACCCTCAGCAAACTTGCAGGTGATATTGGGAGGAATGGTTTGTGTATCAGATGGTTGTGCCGTCATTCTGGTGGACCTCGACAAGCTGGAGAAATGAGTGCACAAGTACCCCATGAAGTTCAACAAGAGAGTAATGTGAAGTTCTGCACCGGGGGCTGATGGACAGCTCTGCAGAGAAGCACCTGGGATCTGGTTGGACAAGTTGAACGTGAGCCAGCAATGCACCCTTGTGGCAAAGACTGCCAACAGATTCCTGGGCTGCATTAGGGAAAGCATTTGGAACAGGTTGAGGGAGGTGAGCCTTCTCTCAGCACTGGTGAGACCACAGCTGGAGTGCTCTGTCCAGTTCTGGGCTCCCCAGGATAAGAAGAATATGGATTTATTGGAGTGAGTCCGGTAGAAGATGATTAAAGGATTGTGGCAAGAAAAATACTAAGAGAAGCTGAGAAGGATGGGAATTTTCAGCCTGCAGAGAAGGTTCAGAGTAGATCTTAGCAATGTGTATAAATATTTGATGGAAGGGTGTAAAACTAAAAGCAAAACAAAGCATATCAAGGGCAAAAGATGTTCCTGAATGACTTTTGGAGATACTACATTTAGAAATGAAATGGCTGCTTCACTTTCATGTAAAATTCATAACTTTCACATCTCTTTAGTTTGCTCCTTGTATATATTTCACCTTTAAAGCTGCTGGCTTAAGGCTTTAAGAGAGATTCAGTAGTAGTGCATAAGCTTTTCTGGTCTCTGAGTGGAAAATATGCAGTAGCCTGGCCATCCAAGCATAGAAATGAGTGTTCTCAGAGTTGCAGTCAGAGGGGTAAGTCCCCTACTACTAGTTTCAAAAACACTAGGCAGCAGCATGATTTCTGCAACTGTCATTAACCAGCTTAGTTCCAATGGCTTCTGACAGGTGATGCAGTTTTGTATCAGGTGAATTAATTTGTAGTACTTTTTCTGTTAGCATGGGCAGTCCTGGATGCCAAAGAGCAGGCATCCAGAGCTGAGGAATGACAGGCATCCAAGCAAGAATCCTTCTTAGTGCCTCTGCTCAACCAGATAGAGAACTACAAATGGAAATTATTCCTGTTACGTTTGCAGGTAGGCAGGGTAAAGCTTTTAATGGGATTTGCTTGATGAAATATCTTTTGGATAGGAAACGCTAATTTGATGAACTGAACTGTCACATGGGAATGTTTCTCTTTAGATTACATTTGTGCTGGGAAAGATTTTTCAAATACAAGGTAGAATTTTTAATACAAACTCTTCTCTGAATTGGTCTTGTACTCCAAAGCCTGTGTAAGCAATTAAGATGTAAAATCTATTCAACTTAAGCCCGTTCCTCAGGGGAAAAAAATAGAATAATAATAAAAAAAAATGGTTAAGCTTGTGCTTGCTTTGATAACAGATTGTTTTCTCTTCAGCCAGGAAGTCCCATGGTGAGGTGCTAGTGACTGTGCATTTGATACATAGTTGGTGGCTACTGCCTGTAGAACATAGTGTGACCACTACCGCCAACTACACTGGTGGTTTACTCAGTGAGACCATTCCTGTAATCACTAGGTTCATGCTTGATGTTTGAAAGCTGACAGTCTCCAAAACACTGATGGTTCCTATTGCACATCCTGGCAGTTTATGATTAATGGGACAAACGTGTTCCTGTGGTGTTTCTCAGCTTGCAGGCAAGTATTTTAATTTCTCTGTATTAGTCCTTTGAAGAATGTTATGAGGATATGTGCTTACTGAAGAGGAATGGTAGCCTGCTCCTTGCAAGTTGCAATTTTAACCATTTAGTAGCTAAGGACAAAGAAATTCACCCTGTCTCTCTTCCTATTTCCTTTCTAAAGGTTACCCTTCTACCCCCCACATTGCTCATGTTTTCTTCTCCTCCATCATCACAGTATCACTCTTGCAATTTCCTCTTCCTTCCTTCTTAGTTGCAAGGCAGGGAAGGAAACATTCAGCTTTTCTTCTTGAAGCATTCCTGAATGGCTAATAGATTTACTGGAATCCTTTATCCATTTTACAAATTGGAGCTAAATGCCACCCCTCCCCAAGCACTGACAGTCAGGTTCAGCTGCTGCTAGAACTTAGACCATGATGTTATGCTTGGGTGATGAAGGTATAAGTTATGCTTTACAGTGACTGGGAATTTTAGTTGGATAGTGGAGGATAAAAATAAATTTAAGGAATTAGCAGACATCATTTCATCATTGATTGAGGAAGCAACAAAGTGAAAACACATATAATTTACCTGGTAGTAAGTTTCACAATTGCAGGTTACAGATTGACAGAGGTATTTATGATGAAGTCTGATTTGGATAAGCACCCATATGTTCATTGTTAATCCTGTTTGCTAAGTGACTGATTGTGCTTAGGTTATCAGCCTCTCAGGCTTGGGATATGGGAAGGCTTGAGGACATAAGCTTGTTCAATTTTCTGAATGGATAAAAGTCTTCTAAATTTTGGTTGTGAGTCTAGATCACAGGCCCTAGATCCCAGGTTCCAAAATGGCCAGAAATCCAGATGGCTTGTTTTCTTCGGGACTAGCGATGAAGATCAGCAACAGATTTCATACTCCATGATCCGTGCATTTGAACCCATAGTTGAAAGTCTCATCCTTCTCTAGTGATGAAACATTGGTGACAACAATTATACTATGTCATAACTATTTTTTACTTACTAACACCCAACAGTTTTGGAAAACATTTCTGTACAGTGGAGACATCAACAAGAAGCACATTTGAAAGAGAAGATCTGCCAGTTAGATGCTATATATATATATCTTCTGCCAAGTCTATGGAAGCTATCTATTAAATGTAGACAGGCATGTGCAAGAGAGTCAGTAAACAAAAAGTTCTGTAAAATATGTTCTTATGTTGTGGGGAAAAAGAAGTTTTCCAGGGCACATTTGTCCAGATCACTGTTTGTTAAAAGGCATGTTTTGCTGCTCTTCTCTAAATGCTTCTTGCCTTTGTTTAGGGGGAAATAGACCAATGAATGAGGGGTTTGGCTCCTGATTCAGAGTGCTGTGGTTAAGTGATGTTTAGGTCTGTTTATCATCTTTTCTCTGTGAGCAAACAGTTGAAATCTCAATTTAAAGTATAAACTGGTTAGAGTCCACTGCAAGGCAATTTACTGTGCTCCTCAGTCAGTTTCTTTCCTGACGTGTTTTAGAGAGATGGGAAAACTCCTCACACAGGCAGGATCTACTGTGATTGAAGGATAAGCATAGCTCTTTGCTAACTCTTTAACCCAGAGTGAACTGTTTTATCAGCCAGTAAGCAGAAACCTGTTTGTTCTCAAAATATTTCATTTTGCTAGTAAAGGCTGAGACCCCAGCCCAGAGCACGGGATGGGTGTGGGGTCATAATTTTGCTCAGAGAAGGACTGGAGAGGGAGGAAACTGTCCCATACAGGCGACATACTGTTGAAGTCTTTCCTGATGGTTTCAGCCCTGTGACTTATCACCCTTAGCCATTTCACTGCCCGTTTTCAATAGATAGAAGGTGTTCAAGTGCCTGTGTTTGCCTGGGTTAAGGAATGAGTCTGTGAAAAGCTCAACTTACTTGAAAATTAGGGAACTTCAGCTCTGATTCCAACTTGATTCTAGACCCTTTTTGTACAAGTAGGCAAAGCAGTTTCCTAGATCTGAGCTCCCTCAGACAGGTCTGCTTGAGTGTACCTGTATATTAGCTAATACTCTGGGTAAGCCAGTGTCTAAAAATACCCGCACCCTATGGGCACTTGCTAGAGCTATCTAAGCCAACAATTTTGCTCACAATCAGAGATGGGGAGGAATATTTTCTGACTTCATGCAGGTTCACCATTCCTGTCTGTTGCAACCAGATTCAAGACTGAATTTGACCTGAGATAGATGCCAAGCCTGAGACATGCCTGGATCTTCAGAGATTGTGTGAGCTGTAGTGAACTTCCCAGCCAGTCTCGAGACTTGTACTGACATGTACAGGCAGGATGATTTCTCCCTGTTCTGGTACCTGCAGCAGCGTAACTGTGGTGGTGCCAGCTCATGCAGCAGTACTAGGAACTCTCTCTGTGTAGTGACACCGAGAAAGAACAGGTCTCCAGTTCCTCCAGCAGCAAATTCATGTGAGATTTACTCGTTAAGCAGTTTTAGAAAGCTAAGCTGTCCTTTAGGAAAGTAAGAGCCGCCTAGTGGTAAACTTCTCTACAACTGAAAAAAATCACACCAGTAGGGAAATAGGGAGCTCAGTCTCCATTACCCCTTTTCTGCTTTGTATGTGTGCATGGGGAGATCTCCAGGTGAAAATTTTCATGATAGTTTATATGTCGTGTTGTAGCTCTCTGGATTTTATTGCTATTCTTGCAGTATCTAGTATACTTTTAGACTCTGCATGCCCTGCAATCCAGTGATTGTGTGTGAATCTTGGATTTCATTTTTGAGAAATGTGATTAACAGAAAAAGCAGGATCCAATTGTGACCTGGAATTTAAAAACACAGAAGACAAATATATATAGTGATTTTTATTCCAGCCTCATATTCTGTGATCTGAGCCATGATATTTAACACAGTGCTTTGAAAGGCATTGATAATTGTTTCATATAAGGAGATAAGGTGATAACTGTGGAGTGTGTAGATGCGGAGCACAATGTTGCATTCTCAGAGGACAGCTGTAGCTGCGGAGTTACCATGTGCAGGGAGCAACACTGAAGCAGCTGCCATTTTATGCTGTAGTTGTGATGTTCGTGTGAGCAAGCATGTTCCTTCTGCTTTTGTCTCTCACCAGAGCTGTTTGCTCTTTCTTTGGAGAAGGGTTTACATCATCTTTGTCATCTCTCATACAACTCACAGTATTATAACCTGTGCTGAACTCTAATAATGCTTTGAGTCATGCTGTGTCCTTGGCCACCAGAGAGGCTGTGAATTTCACAGGTTAATGATACATTAAATATAACAATGCCCATGTTAAACAACATGACTTCCTATTTCATTTGATGCCCCCTTTGTCTTGTGTTTTGAATGACAAAAACAGAAATGTAGAAGTGAATGGAAGAATGAAAGTCTGTGTTTGCTATATCCTGGGCTCCCATCCCAAACATTGACTCCCAAGCTCCATAATATTATTAGCAGATGTGACACATTTTGAGGCTTCATTCCAGGGAAGAGTGCCAGAAATTCTGATAGTGTCTCATCCATTCAGAAAAGTGTTGGTCCAGCTCACCAGTTAGCACTGTGAGCAGGCTCTCCCTAACCTGCAGCCTGCTGTGTTCACAAGGGAAGATAGGATAATAAAAGCATGAAGAATACCCAGGATCATATTGTACCTCTTGATTAAGGATCTCCAGCGCTTTCCAAATTTTATTTAGTGGGCTTTAAATATTGTCTAGTGTATTGTCTAGGCGTCCGGTGTCTAGTGGTGCATTACCTTACTACTTAAGTTATACCATAGATAGCTAAGGAATACCTTACTAGTTTGCCATTGACATGAACTGTTTGATCCTGGTATTGCTCACCTTTATCCTGGTATCTCTCACCTGTAGTGAGAGACAGTAATTTCTTTGGGAGCTTTTGATCAAAACAAAGAATGTAGAGACAGAGTCTCAAGTTTCCTGAGTTGTGGGACAACAGTGTCTCAGTGACTAAAATCTCAGAACTTGACTATTATGTCAGTATCACCTTTGACATGTGTATTCAGACTTATCCATAGTCTAGCTGCAGAAGTGGTGGACCACTAAGTTCAGATGACTGGTCTGTACAGTGACCACAGACATTATATTTTGCTAACAGAAGAAGACGAGCAGCTACACAGGCAGATTTTATTTTTTTTTCCTGCAGAAGGAGATGAAGTTAGCCAAACTGGATAAAATTCCACTGAAGTTTGGTGCAAATGTTTTGGGAGGTTATTGCTGCAGATCTGCAGTCACATGTGTGCATTTGTAAATGGGATGGAGGGCTAACCTGTGAATAACAGCATGGGGCATTATTGGGATAATAATTTTCCTTAGCTACAGACTTTTTACCCTGAAAGCAGGAGCCAAAGGGGTGAATGTTTTCCTTCAAGTAAGTCCTGAGGATTGGTTCACCTGCAAGTAAGTCCTGGGGATTGCTTCACATTTAAGGGTCTTCTAGTTCCTTCCCCTATCAGTTATCCAGCTGAGCTATTAATCATCAGGCAACTTCTCTGTAAAGGGATAAAGCAGAGGCTGCAAGTACAAAAAAAAGGGCACAGGCAAAAGATTGTAGCTTTTCCTAAGCTCTGCAAAACATTCCAACCTGTCCCAGAGCTGTGGAGATACTCTCAGAGCATGTTAAGGCTAAGGTGGGGGGATGTTCCCCTCCAAAATAATGTTTCTCCTTTCTGCTGCTTTGCAAGTAGCTCAGAGGCCAGACCAGGGCATCAGGTTGCCTGCAGCACAACTAACATTGCCTGGATCAGGAAGAGATCCAGAGTGTGGCATGCAGACAGCAACTGTTGCTCAGCTTTTCCAGCTATCTAGAATAGATCTGACAAGCAATTAGAGCATGAATATATTACAGAGCCGATGGGGGATGCCTTTGTTAAAACTTGTGACCCATACTTAGCTGCTGTTTACATTGGCGGCAGCTTCGAGGGTGGGCAAGACCCTACCTGCCTGTCTTTCTCCTCTCTCTTTCCCCGTGCGGAGGGAGCCAGGAAGCTCTGCATCTCATTGGATATTTCAAATGCTTTCTGCACAAGTCATAATTAATGCTGAGTTGCAGAGCTAAGACCAGATGTGCTGCCGAGATTATCTCCCAGGGCAGATCGGCTGCTCTCCACTCTGTAGCGCTGGGTGAATGGAAAGCTGCCAGTGCTGGGACTCAGAATGTGTCTGATGCCTGAAGTCAGGACTTTCTTTCTCTGCCGCTCCTGCTGTCTAACACTGCCTGGTTTCTGCTTGAAGCTCAGCGCCTGTCATGTAGCCGAGTGCTGCAGAAGAACCAGAGGTATGAGATGATTTTCCAGAGTTAAGATTTGTTTGTCGTTTTCTTTTCCTAGAGGAAAAGCAGATATTTGAGCTTAGCCTCAGACAGAAGCTAAGAATCTAAAAAAAGAGCTGGCTTTACAGAGGGGGAAAG